>NC_048407.1:33955377-33958476 GCF_013103735.1 Etheostoma cragini
TATGGTCCCACAGCTTTGTGGTCCCACAGCCCAATGGTCCCACAGCCCAATGGTCCCACAGCTCTTTGGTCCCACAGCTTTGTGGTCCCACAGCCCAATGGTCCCACAGCTCAATGGTCCCACAGCTCTGTAGTCCCACAGGCCAATGGTCCCACACCTCTTTGGTCACACAGCTCTGTGGTCCCACAGCCCAATGGTCCCACAGCCCAATGGTCCCATAGTGGACCATAGATTGGGGTTTAGGAACTTCCTCTAGGGTACGTTCGTTAAGCTTAAAACAAAAATATTTTACTTTTCTTTTAGTAAACTATACCCACAATAATGGAGGAAATAATATTGCATTAATATTGAGCGGTGATTTATAACAAAACGGGTGAAATCATTTCAGACTCAGTGGAAAAACATCTTTATCGGAACTTTAACTTTAACATCCTCTCTAACACGTGCAGGAAATGCAAAGGAATGCAGTGTGTCTTATTAAAATGCATGCAGTTAAAAAGAAAGGAAATGTTAAGTGAGTGCTAATGCACGGCATTATAATTTTAAAGCTCCCCTTTGTAGTTTGCGTTTCATCAGAGCCGGGTGTGATGAAATGATTGTGACACTGTATTAGTGAGTCATGTGGAGATGGGGGGCGGGGGGGGGGGGGGGGGGGGGGGGGGGGGGGGGGGGGGGGGGGGGGGGGGGGGGGGGGGGGGGGGGGGGGGGGGGGGGGGGGGGGGGGGGGGGGGGGGGGGGGGGGGGGGGGGGGGGGGGGGGGCGTATGTCTCATTACAGGAAGCTCACTTACTTGCAGTGGACAAAAGAAATTAACAACACACTCTGCATGACAAGAGATTTTGGTTATTTTAATCCACTTGTTATTGTTATTGGTGGTGTTCACCATTTCCGCGCTGACTTCACATTACCTGCACACACACGCGCACACACAGACACACACCAACACATTCTCACTCCCATCTCGTAAAATATGGACGCTTGGTCAGGTGCCTTTGCCGTTATTATAACACGCTTGGTCGTCTCCTTTAGCGTCATATAACACGCTTGGTTGTCTCCTTTAGCGTCTTATAACACGCTTGGTCGTCTCCTTTAGCGTCATATAACACGCTTGGTTGTCTCCTTTAGCGTCATATAACACGCTTGGTCGTCTCCTTTAGTGTCTTATAACACGCTTGGTTGTCTCCTTTAGCGTCTTATAACACGCTTGGTTGTCTCCTTTAGCGTCTTATAACACGCTTGGTTGTCTCCTTTAGCGTCTTATAACACGCTTGGTTGTCTCCTTTAGCGTCTTATAACACGCTTGGTTGGACAATTGGCAGAGCCCGGGCAACATATTTTGAATTTGGGGAGCAGACAAATTTCCAGTTTTCGGCTAATGTCAACCACCACACACTTAGATGCATCCACCACAAGTTATTTCACTGTATAGACATTCAATTCATTATAAATAGCCTGCTCAACACTATAATTAGCCTGCCATAGGCTACTCACCCGGAAACACCAGAAAATAACCGCTATTTGACCAAAACAGTGTCAAAACAGTACCAAGACTTCTATATTAAAATTGGAACACATGTACACACTCCACAGGCAAAAAAACAAGAATAAAGTCCATAATACAAGACAGGACCACCTGGGCACGGATAACGCAAGATGCAGGCACACGGCTAAGACCATGAACAGAATAGGTTTACTTGAAGGTAAAAAACAGAGCCACTAAACACAACACCGGATTATATTCAATCATGTGACATTGGAGCCAGTCAGTCCTGACCCAAAGACAGAGAAATGCAGCCTTAAGGTTTTGTAGCAAAGCAATAGCAAATTTAAGGCATGAAGGTGTTGGGCCGTATATCAACAGTTCTTAACAGGGCTTCATCATTTTATAACTATACTTTGGAGTAATTAAATATAGGTGCGACCTCTTTCTGGTTTCTCAATAAGAAAGCTTTACACGCTTGTAAAAAAAAAAAACTTCCCACCATTCTTGGACTTTTTTTTTTTTTTTTTGACATGTGTTCACATTTTATTTGACATTTGAATTTGACAACTGGAGTGTTAATGGGAAGGTCGTGGAGGGGCTTTCGGTTCTGTGACATGCGGGAGTGACGGGACGGTTAAGGACACACGCGGGACACAACACCCGCTCTCCTGGGGGAAAGTCCTGTGTTTTACCCATCCACCCCCACGCCCGACCAACCTCCCTACGAGGATTTTCAGTTGATGTAAAGTTCATAATTTCCCCATTCAGACGCTGATCGTCTTAGATAAGATGAGAAATATTCACAGTGCAGGACACAGTCCCCAGACTCAATAATTCATGCTAACAGAGGAGCGCTGAATTATTGAAGTGAGCTGTTAGTGCGATGATGACTCGAACACTGTTATTCTGAGAGCATGAAGCCTAGTTTCCGTCGATCACTGAGAGCACCTAAGCTCTGTACTCCGCTGATTGGTGCAGGAAACAGGCCTGAGTGTGTGTGTGTGTGTGTGTATTTGTGTGCATGTGTGTGTTATCAGCTGGAAATTAATTTCTTCAGCTGTCCAAATCTTACATCTTTCTAACCCTAACATTTGAATAAATGTCAGGGTAGTCTTGCATTGCCAGTTCTATCTCCACAGCGCTGTGGAGATAGATATAGATAGATAGAAGGTGTTTATTGATCCCAAGAAAAATGGGAATTTACGGTGTTACAGCAGCAAAATCAGTCACAAAGCACAAATATAAATATAAATGAAATACTAGGTAAAAATATACATACATACAATATACATGAAATAATAATATGAATAAAATAAAATAAATATTTAAATATATGTACAGGATGGGAAGACAAAAATGTGCAACTGCCTAATAATATGCTAAATGTAAATACATGTAAATAAACCAATTGTGCAGGTTGCATTAGTGCAGTAGTGTGGTGTCCAAAAGTTTTATCTAGCACCCAGAGATGACATGTTAAAAAGTGTTGTTGCTTGTGGTACGAAGGATTTTCTGTAGCGGTCCGTACGGCATCGAAGCTGTCGGAGCCTCTTAGAGAAGCTGCTCCTCTGTTGGACCAGTGGGGGGTGGAGAGGGTGGAGCTGCTCCTCTGTTGG
>NC_048407.1:33958576-33959793 GCF_013103735.1 Etheostoma cragini
GAGAGAGAGAGAGGGAGAGAGAGAGAGAGAGAGAGAGAGAGAGAGATGAAAACAGTCCTGCAGCAAAGTGATAAAACATTTCCACTTTAACTTTCCTCAAAGTTACAGGAGACGAACCCCGTCGTCAGAAGTCGATCCAAGTGACACGGCGCCCTCCTTCAGAGAGATTATTATCCAATCACAACCGAGCGTGCATGTGTGTGTGTGTGTGTGTGTTTGTGTGGGTGTGTGTGTGTGTTAGATCAGTCTAAGAATACCAGCTCACGCTGACCCGCCGGTATAAAAGACGGGAGAAAAGTCGTCATCCATCAGCTGCTGCCTCAACATCGATCCAGCTGTCAGCGGCTTCACAGGATCCAGATCTGAGTCCTCTGGTGTCGGGGGTGCCATGACAACTCCTGTACAGACGCCAGGAGCCGGCTGAGACCGTGACAGCTGCAGACTGATACCAGATCAGATCCAGATCAGATCCAGATCAGATCCAGATCAGATCCAGATCGGATCCAAATCAGATCCGGCTGCAGACTGATACCAGATCAGATCCGGCTGCAGACTGATACCAGATCAGATCCAGACCAGATCCAGATCACATCCGGCCGCAGACTGATACCAGCTCAGATCCAGATCAGATCCAGATCAGATCCGGCTGCAGACTGATACCAGATTATTTTTTATTTAACTATATTCCTACTCTGATATTTGTGTACTTCGTGCAACTGTAACACAGAAATTCCCTTCGGGCATCAATAAAGGATTTCTGATTTCTGATTTCTGATTTCTGAGATCCCATCAGCTGACACAGGAGGGGGGGACACAAGTAGTTCAAGCTGGGGACAGAGTTCATGTTATGAAATCTTGAGCTCTATAAATATGCGAGGACTATCGATTGAACCACCCCCCCGACCTGAATCGGTGCCGGCATCATGGGGCAGCTGCAGCTAACCCTAACCCTGGGGCAAGTTTTAGAGCGTTTGTGTCTCTTTACAGACACACAATGTGATTAATATGTCTGGACAACATTAACAATTAATATGTATGGACAACATTAAACAGAGCCCTTACGTAAAAAAACACACATGACTGTAAAAAACCTCACGACAGATCTGAAACCGGATCAGTTCATCAAGTTGTTATGGCACCAATCAATCAATCAATCAATCAAAACCTTTATTTGTCCCCAAGGGGCGATTCATTTGCTGCAGTAGCAAGAAACTGAC
>NC_048407.1:33959893-33961904 GCF_013103735.1 Etheostoma cragini
TTCAGATCAGTACTAGTAATCTAGATCTAGGAATAGAAGACATAATGCTCTCTCCTTTTTTATCTGACAGACACGCAGCATTTTAAAATACATCTATATGAAAGCTTTTAAAGGAGAGAGCAGGTTGGGTCACACGCAGACAGAAGAACAAACAAATAGCTGCAGAAAAATCAGTCTTTCCATCTTTGCAATGCCGCAAAGATTGTCGTCTGGCAGTACTCGCGACCTGCGAGGAGGCGAGGGTCCGTTCGTTGCTACTTGCAGCTTTAATTGTTATTATTATTATTTGTTGTCTGCAGCGCCGGCTCAAGTTCCCGTGAGCTGGAAAGAGCCAGAAAAATCGAATTAGGGAATTAACTGATAATTGTGTGCATGTCCTGCTGTAGAAATATGAACCCAATCTGCCACATGGTGGCGCTGTAATTAATGCTTCAAAATGCAAAATTTGAAAGGCCACGCCCCCTTTACCGTAAGTCCGATTAACTTGAAATTTCTCCATAAATATTTACCCTTGTAACGTAGGCTCATGAGGTAACATTGAACTCAGCAGAGATTTTCATTGGCGATGGTTTGCCCCGACCCCTACACTTAGTACTTCTGCAATACACCATCTAAAACGGCGCACACTCAGTCGCCATTTGTCGGCCTTGTCGCAACGGTTGAGCGAAAACAGGGTTGAGGAGCAAGGACCCGTCCAATGCTGCTTCCAGCTTTAATTGTTATTGTTATTATTTGTTGTCTGCAGCGCCGGCTCAAATTCCCATGAGCTGGAATGAGCTAGGAATATCATACTTGGGCCATTAACTGATAATGGTCTGCATGTGCTACCAATTGGCCACCTGGTGGCGCTGTAATTAAGGCTTCAAAATGCAAAATTTGAAAGGCCACGCCCCCTATACCCTAAGTCCGATTAACTAGAAACTTCTCACACAGCTTCAACTTAATGTTTTCTCCAAAAAATCCTCTGGGACAATTAAGGTCCGCCTAGAAAATCTTTCCGCCATTTTGAATATTTAAAAAACTAATTTTTGAGATCTCCTCCTACACTGTAGCTCCGATTGCCTCCACATTTTCATTGAATCATCAACTACCATTTTTATAAAACATGCCCATATCTCAATTACTTTTCAAGTCATTGACCAATAAACTTCAAAAAGGGGCGTTGCTCTATTCATAAATAAACACAAATTAGCAACCGCAAGGCCACTCATCACAAACCTCACAGGGTATGTTCAGAATGTCCCAGATACACCAAGAAAGTCTTATATACATTTCCTACTAGTGGGGGGGCGCTACAACCGCAAGATAGGTGAGTGCCATTACACACATTTTACAATAAATCACATATTCATTGTCTAATCATCACAAATCTCTCAGGGTATGTCCTAAAAGGACCTGAACCACACCCTGAAAGTTTTTGAGTTGTCATCTGCTTTTGTCACATTGTCGTGAGCTGGATTGATCTACATATCACACTGAATTGAAAATAAATGTTTTTTACAAATCAGTTGTTGGCACTTTAAACAAAGTACACTGTTCTTTCAATCATTGTAAAGCTTGCAGGATATGTTTTATAATGACATTGGACCACATGTTTGAAGTTATGCTCAAGTTGCTATTGACAAAAAAAGTTTGAACCCGCAAATCGCCACTTGCGACTATATTTTGATATGTTTCTGCACATTTTAGTAAAATTTTAGAACAAGCAAGTTAGCATTTTAGGCCTTTTTAGAGACAATAATCACAAACTAGCTCTGGTTGTATATACAGACATCCATAATTTTTGGACACCACACTACTGCACTAATGCAACCTGCACATTTGGTTTATTTACATTACATCAAGCCTACATTTTCACATTTTAGCACATTTTAGCATATTATTTAAGCAGTTGCACATTTTTGTTCCCCCATCCTGTACATATTCAAATATGTTTGTCTTTTTACTTTATTCGTATTATTATTTCATGTATATTGTATGTATGTATATTTTTCCTAGTATTTCATTTATA
>NC_048407.1:33962004-33970063 GCF_013103735.1 Etheostoma cragini
CCTCCTCTCCACCACAGCTTCAACGTGTCCTGTTTGCAGCCGATCACGGAGCCAGCCTTCCTGATCACTTTGTTCAGTAGAGTAGAGTAAGCTCTGCGTACAACGCAGATGCATTCTGGGATAGGAGAAAAAATTCTCTGGCATGTTTGCATTTCTTCAAACCAATCACAGTTGTCTCGGCGGCGCTGAGCTCCGGACGCAGCGACGGTAACTCTGCAAAATAGTCTCAAGAAGGAACCGCACAGCCAACAATAAATGAAGTTAACTGTTAACACCATACATTAATATGAGCTTTGTTTCTCTTCATTATAGTGACAGTGGATAGTAGGGATGAGCGAGTACAGCATTATCTGTATCTGTATCTGTTTACCACATGAACTTTTTGTATACGTATCTGTACTCGGACTGGGCGGGGCCTAACCCGGAAGTGGACAGAATTCAACCCGGAAGTGGGTTGGGTTGTCTTGAAATGGGCGGGGCTTTAACCAGTATGTTATTTAAGCATGCAATTGATATGAGTTTGTCAGAAATTGTTATATTTTTCGCTGATTAGAAAACTATTTACATGACAGCATAGAGCTTCAGATCAATGGTGTTGTCATGGTAACAAACAAACTATTTACACAACAAGTTTTGCAACAATGAATACAACACATGCGGTTGCAATTATGAAGTATAAAATATAATGAACAATGAGTTTTCATACTCAATATAACTTTCTTTTTTTTAACGTTGAATTTTTTTTATGATCAGTGTGATTTTTGTTTTTGGTTCTTTTTTATTTCCACACCAGGTATGTGTGAGTGTGTGTATGTGTGTGTGTGTGTGTGTGTGTGTGTGTGTGTGAGTAAGAGAGAGACACAAATGGCAAAGTGCAAATGGCTGGCAGATTTGCTTCACTCACCAGCCAAAAAAACAATGGTTATCTATTGAGTGGCTGGTAAAAATTTAACATTCATGCCATTTGGCTGGTGGACAAAAAAGTTAAGTTTGAACCCTGTGTGTGTGTGATTGAGTCGAGTGTGTGTGTGTGTGTGTGTGTGTGTGTGTGTGTGTGTAGGGGGGGGGCGCTGTGACTATCACAGAACGCTGCGCGGTCAGCTGAGAGTTGTATTCAATCCGAGTACAGATATTGACTCGTATTACTCGTATAATACGTGCAATCGGCAAAAGTGCTATATCCCTACCGTATACTCGTTTCAGTCGAGTATTGGCTCATCCCTAGTGGATAGACATAAAAGGGGGAGAGATGGGGGGGGGGGGGGGGGGGGGGGGGATGATACACAGCAAAGGGGTGCAAGTTGGATTCGAACCTACGGACCTTGTGACAGATAGGAAAGAATAATAAAAATTTCTCCTCCTCTTTTACTTTTGACAAGGGTGAAAACACTGGAATTACTACCTACTACAAAAAGAATTAACCCTTGTGTTGTCTTCCCGTCAAAATTGAATATCAATACTTTTGTTGATGCTTTTTAATCAATGTTTTTAAATTTTTCTTACTTTTTTGACCCCCCCCCCAAAAAAAAGTGATACTTTTTTCAATGTTTGTCACATTTTTACATAAACACAACAAAACCCTAACTTATTAACTTTAGTTTTACAGTTATTTTTGGAATTTATGGTCAATAAACCTAATTTATAAGAAATTATGCCTAATGTTTGAGTTAGAAAAGCAGAAATTAGGAATTATTGAGACTAAAATTAAAGGAATGGATGTTGATGATAATCACAGACTGGAATATGTCAACTTTTACTCAATACTATTTCAACAACACTTGTACTTGGCAAAGAGCATTGTGTGGAATCAATCATGTTATATTTTGGGGAATGAAAAAGAACATTGATATAGAACAACATGAGGACAAAGGGAGGACAACATGAGGACAACATGAAGACAACATGAGGACAACATGAGAACAACATGAGGACAAAGGGAGGACAACCTGAGGACAACATGGGGACAACATGAGGCGTTATGAGGACAACATGAGGACAACATGAAGGCAACATGAGAACAACATGAAGACATCATGAGGACAACATGGGGACAACATGAGGACAACATGAAGACAACATGAGGACAACATGAGGAAAACATGGGGACAACATGAGGCGTTATGAGGACAACATGAGGACAACATGAGGGCAACATGAGGACAACATGAGGACAACATGAAGACAACATGAGGACAACATGGGGACAACATGAGGGCAACATGAAGACAACATGAGAACAACATGAGAACAACATGAAGACAACATGAGGACAACATGGGGACAACATGAGGACAACATGAGGACAACATGGGGACAACATGAGAACAACATGAAGACAACATGAGGACAACATGAGGACAATATGAGGACAACATGGGGACAACATGAGGGCAACATGAGGACAACATGAGGACAACATGAAGACAACATGAGAACAACATGAGAACAACATGAAGACAACATGGGGACAACATGAGGACAACATGGGGACAACATGAGGACAACATGAGGACAACATGGGGACAACATGGGGACAAGATGAAGACAACATGAGGACAACATGGGGACAACATGAGGACAAGATGAAGACAACATGAGGACAACATGGGGACAACATGAGGACACCATGAGGACAACATGGGGACAACATGAGGACACCATGAGCGTAAAGGACCAGGAGTTTGGAGCAGGTGCGTGGTTTCTTTCCGTTGAAATGAGTCAAGCGCTCCTGAGGCTTTTCACCGCAGGCTAACGAACACTGCCAACTGACTCTAAATAATCTTCATATTCAGCTCTTTTGTTTCATCTGAACTCATTAAGGTGACGAAATCTGGAGCAACGTGCTTCTCTTTTTAAATGTTCCAGGCACTCTGAAGCTTTTTGCAAAAGGAAATTAGTGGTAGAAAAAAGCTGATGATGAAAAGATGGAGACACAGCTGGCAGGTTTCACTAAGCAGAGCGAGGCTGCAGGAGACTCTAACTGAAACCAATGTAATTGGACAATTTACATTCAAGCATAATTTCATAAATCCTTCTATAATATGTATGTGTTATTATTATTCATATAAATATTCACAATGTTTTGAAAGGTTGTATGACTTTTAAAATCCCATCCCTGTGTGTCCTCCCTGATGGAGAGTCTCTGTTAGTCTCTCAAGACAATAGAGTCTGACCATGGAGCCATGGAGTCTGAAGGAGACCTTTGTTGAGTGTTACGATTATCAAAGCAAATCCAGGACCAAAGCAGGTCCATAGTCAGGACCAAAGCAGGTCTATGGTCAGGACCAAAGCAGGTCCAGGGTCAGGACCATAGCTGGTCCAGGGTCAGGACCATAGTTGGTCCAGGGTCAGGACCATAGTTGGTCCAGGTCAGGACCAAAGCAGGTCCAGGGTCAGGACCAAATCAGGTCCAGGGTCAGGACCACAGCAGGTCCATGGTCAGGACCAAAGCAGGTCCAGGGTCAGGACCATAGCTGGTCCAGGTCAGGACCAAAGCAGGTCCAGGGTCAGGACCAAATCAGGTCCAGGGTCAGGACCCTAGCTGGTCCAGTTCAGGACCAAAGCAGGTCCATGGTCAGGACCACAGCAGGTCCAGGGTTAAGAAGAGAATCCAACTTGTGTGTAAGATGAGACTATTTTGCAAAACGTGTCATTTTCTCCTCTAGGGGAAGCAGGACATAAGACGGGGATGCTACTGTTTTAATTTGGCACGACGTTGTCACACTCTTACCGCGGTACTCTGTGAAAACTGCCTTGCCACTCGGTTATTCTCTGCAGGGAATAATTAAATCTCACCCAAGACCAAACCTTGACTCAGTTGCACAGCTTCTTTATTTTGTTTCAACATAGTCTGTCTTCTGTCCTCTTCTGCTGAACAGAAACGTCCACAACACCAGACATCATGCAACTAGTATCTCAGCACTTTGTCACTACCAGCGCGTCAAAATGCCATGCTTGGGTCAGGTGTTTGGCGTTTATTACAACACGTTCTCACTCCAAACTCGAAAAACACAATTGGACAGAAGTTAAGTTTTCATCCACTTGTCAATCAAATTATCTGAAGCTGGGTAAAAGAACTCCTGTGAATAAATCTGGTGAAAGTGTGTTTCCACCTGACGGCTTTAAAGCCGATAAAAACCTGGTGATGAGGTTACATGACGCTGTTTTAGGGTCGGACTGGTGTATCGGATTGGTTTGAGACATTTTAAGGTGTTTCCATTCATTTTAGACATTCAACATTCAAACAAACTTTTGGGAACAAAGTTTTTTTAGACAAAATGGATCGAGTCATCTACCAACAAATGACCAATATGTTGTAATAAGCAATAAGTTGTAATAGAGCTCATGTTCCGGCTGATAGCAACGTCGATGTTGAGTTATAATAAGAAAACAACGCTATCAACACTTCGCTATGACCATGCAGGTCCAACTTGTCTTTCATTGCCCCCACGGCACCACTGCAAGACTTTTTTTGAGACATGTCTCTCTGCCGGAGCATCTTCCGTTGTCTCCGCAGGACGTCCCATGGCTTGTCCTAACCTTTGTCGGCAATTTCCTTCACGAGTTCCTGATGAATTAAATCCAGAAAGTCTCTCGTCTCCTCGTCCGTCCACGTCCATCTGTCTTTGTTGCCCCCATGTGTGCAGACAGAGAGGAAATACTGAGGGAAAACTTCTTCTTCTTTGTTTTTTGGCGGGTTGCAACCATAAAATGACCTAAAAGTTATTTGCAATTTATTATTTATTCGGCGAATAATCCATCAGCGTTTATCGCATAAGTCGAAAATCATCAAGATAAAATCAGATAAGACCGAACGGATTTCCTTTGAGTCAAATTTAATGAAATTCTATCAAATTTGAAAGTTTCCAGAAAGAGTTTTTTATTCTATATCACTTAATTAACACAAAGACAAGACTTTGACCCAGGAGACGGGGGTTTGTCTGGCGCGTGGCACTATTCCTAGAAGTTGCTTTCTTCTTCAACCCTTGTGTTGTCGTCCAGTCAAAATCAACACTCTTTATTAATGTTTTTAACTTTTTCGTACGTTTTTGTCCTTTTTTCAACTCTTTTGAGGCTTTTTTTTCAATGTTTTGTCACTTTTTTGACGTTTTCAGCAATACATAACACTAACTTATTAACTTTAGTTTTACAGTTATTTTTGGAATTTATGTTCAAAAAAGCTCATTTATAGGAAATTATACCTAATGTTTGAGAAAAGCAGAAATTAGGAATTATTGAGACTAAATTAAAGGAATGGATGTTGATGATAATCACAGACTGGAATATGTCAACTTTTACTCAATACTATTTCAAAAACACTTCCATTTGTTTTCAAATGCTATAAAATTGAATAAGACGCCCCAAAATTAATGAAAGTAGAGATTTGTACTTGGCAAAGAGGATTATGTGGAATCAATCATGTTATTTTGGCGATTTAAAAAGAACATTGATATAGGAAAATTGGTCAATTTGACCCCAGGACGACATGAGGGTTAAAGAAGTCACTTCTCTGTGTTGTTGTGGCGTTGGACCGCCATCTTGTGGCTTCCAGGGTGTTGCACAGACACCACCAGCACCATCCGACATTGCTTCATCAGACTGAGACTAGAAACAGAAACAGCTGTACGCACCTTGTCTTTCAGACTTTAATCTTTGCTTTTTATTTCTTAATATCTCTATCAAGGTGTGCAAATAATGACTTTTAAATTGATGAAAAATGTAGTACGCATATGTTTGTATATGTTACTAGAGTGCAAAGTCCCAAAGTTATTTATGTCATTTAAAGATGTTTTTTGGGGCATTTAAGCTGCCTGAATCTCTATTTATAGGGTCAAGCAATGCAATACAATGCTAAGCCAGGTTAGAAGGATTTTGTAGAAGAGCTGCATGCAGATGCCCAAAATGCTTTTAAAAAGAATTGCTGAGTCAGGCAAAAGCAGGCGTGGCCCCCTGTTTGGAAATGAGAAATTAACTAATGCTAGATTTAAATATACACTTCGCCATATTAAAAGAATTGAATACATTATGAGACATCTCTCTCACCCTCTAATATAGATGTGTGCGTGGTCCCGATGACATTATCACAGTTATAGCAGAAACAATATTATGAACTTCAATTTTCAATTCAGTTCAATTTTACTGAACTGTTCAAATGTGTAAAAAGTAATGTTTGTAGTGGATAATGAAGAGTCAGATGATGATGATGTTGTCACTTCTGCTGAAGTTCATAAATATTGAAGTAAAAAGGCGTGTGGCCTGGATGATATTTCAGGTGAACCATTAAAAGAACATTGATATAGGAAAACGGGTCAATTTAACTCAAGGACAACTCAAGAGTTCAAAGTGCCCCCCCCCCCCCCCCCCCCCCCCCCCATGTGCAGTAATTCCTTTTGAGTGAACACATTTAATCTGACTGCTGTAGATGTGAAAGAAATCCATTAAAGTTGTGTTCATTCATCTGTGTTTAACCACCTTGACCCAACATAAATGTACTCACTAGGAGTGGATTTGTTGAGTTCAGAAAAGTCGTTGGGCTGTTGCCATCTCTCGGTTAAACAGAGAAAGTCTAGCCTACGATTGGATATAAAGTCCTGGATGAGTTGTCCCTTTCACGTCAGTTAGCGGATGTTGAGCAGAGCGAAGTTGAGTGAGGTGATGTCACAGTAGCCGACTGGGTTAGGCGGGCTAACACGCTGTGCTCAGCAGCCCGGTTGGTAGAGCGTGGAGGGCGACGAGAGCTGGACCATCCATCCATCCATCCATCTTCATCCGCTTATCCAATATCGGGTCACGGGGGCAGCAGCTCGTGTAGGGGACCCCGAACTTCCCTTTCCCGAGCCACATCAACCAGCTCCGACTGGGGGATCCAGAGGCGTTCCCAGGCCAGGTTGGAGATATAATCTCTCCACCTAGTCCGGGGTCTTCTCAGAGGCCTCCAGATGGAGCTGGACGAGATGGACTTTATTCCTGTTGAGCTGTTGTGGTGGAAATTCTGGCGGGACCCTCGGTGGATGTATCTACGGCCCTGGTGGAAGGCGATGTCCGGGTGAAGGTGGAGAGCCTCTGGCGCAGGTTCAGACAGGTAACAGCGCAACCGGAGTAGGTCAATAGCTGACCACTGCAGCAAACCCATCACCAGCAGGCATGGACATCAGCACCACCAGAAGAAAGATGTCAGTAACCAAAACAGGACACATGGTTCAGGGCTCATAGCACTCTGCAACTGGAATATAATCTAGTAACCCACAGGAACAATATATATATAAATATGCATGAACAACTCAACCACGATAAAACTGAAGTGTTTGTTATAGCTCTGAAGGCTGAGAGAGACTAACTGGCCACTAAATTAGTTGATGAAAACCAAGTGCCAAAAACATTAAAAAACATTTTAATTCAATACAAGTCAATAAGCCAGAGGTCAAGGTGGGAATCAATCGTGAGACCAAAAGAGGGGTTTTCAACTAAAAAGCCCCTGGGTTTTTGAGTCTTTGCTCAGGGATTATTTGATTTTACTTCCAACCTTAATCTTAACAGTACATAAAGATAAAGGTGTCCTCCTCTCCCTGAGGAGATTTTGAACTTGTGCAGCTGGGAAGAATTAAGAAAAAGAAATTACATTATTTCTTATCCTCATTTTCCCTGAGTGAAATTACTAATATTGGAAAAACAGGGCAGCAACTTTCAAAATGTGAACCTCAAAAATACAAATAGTTTATATTCAAGGGCAGCTGGACTTGGTTAAGGTTCTTGAAGTCTCTGATCCAAGGCCGATATTTTGCCATTTGGCCTCATGTGAGAACGCCACCGATGGTTCAGACATGACCTGTCTCAGTCTGGGAAAATAGTTGATTGCAAAGTCCTCTCTAGAACTCATTTGTCAGAGGGGTTTGCCCTCTGCCGCCGGCCGCCAGAAGGGTGTCGCCTTCACCCATGCCCTCTGCCCCCGGGTGCCAAGCCTTGCTGCCCTCACTTCCGATTCCTGGGCCCAGCTGTAGCCTGTTCCAGCCTTAACCCTTACCCAGTTTTTACTCCCTTGTCCTTCCTTCGCCCCCCCCCC
>NC_048407.1:33970073-33974107 GCF_013103735.1 Etheostoma cragini
CCCCGCCTCCGGGCACTCTCTGCCCTTCCGTTTTACCACAGCCCCAGTCCTGATCATCCCTGATCCCCAGTGGCAGTTTGTGGTGGACTCTTCTAGGAGATAACCAAATGATGGAAACATTTTTTTTTCAAATGCTATAAAATTGAATTAAATGTTTAACTGTTTTGGCCTCACTCAAAGTATTTACAGTAGATGGGAAATTTGTAATTGCAATATCTCTGCCACAGAAAGAGATATCAACTTGAAACTTGTTCTTCCTGCCGCACTGAGGCTCTGGACCAAATTCTGTATCGATCTGCAATCAAGGGACGCTATTGTCTATGTGGACCAGTTTTGTCCCTTTGACTTAATCAATGTTAATGGAATATGTGCAACAGCAATGAACCGCCCACATGCGGCTCACACATCTTAATATTTACCGACATTTCCTCCCCACCGTTACGCTTTGGGTCCCACTTTCGTACACAGCCCGGGTCATCGGGGGTGACTGCTGAAAGGAGGCTTGGCCCCCGTCATAACTGCTTGCAGCTCTAGATATCTTTCTTCTTCTAAGGGTGATTCAGAGCTGCTGAGGACAAACACAGGTTCAACGTGTACATCTCTGCAAACACTTCAGGGAGAGGAGGATACCTACAGCAAACAAATTTTTATAATGAGAGGCAACCAAAAGATAAAAAGTCTATTCTAAAATGTCATGGGAAACAAGGTGTTGCTGTGTGTTTTTACGCAGGTTTGACTGTCCAACTGCCAACAATTATTTAAAAGAAACGTTCTCCCAGTGTCAGTAAAGGGAACCTCCAGGTCATCCTGGCAGCAGCACATGGGAGCAGCTTAGGACAAATGTGTTCTAGAGAGAACTTGGCAATAGACCTTTTTCCCAGACACAGACAGGTCATGTTTGAAGAACCATCGGTGGCATTCTCACATGAGGCCAAATGGCCAAATATCGGCCTTGGATCAGAGACTTCAAGAACATACCAAGTCCAGCTGCCCTTGAATTTGACCGATTTGTATTTTAACATTTCACATTTTGAAAGCACACTCGCTACCCTGTTTTTCACTCAGGGAAAGTGAGGTAAAGAAATAAATCATTGTTTTTATTCTTTCCAGGATGATTGAAAGCAGCTGCACAAGTTCCAAATCTACTCAGGGAGAGGAGGAAACCTGTATCTTTGTATACCGTTAAGATTATGATTGGAAGTAAAATCAAATAATCCCTGAGCATGGACTCACAGACACAGGGGCTCTTTAGTTGAAAACCACCCATGTTTGGTCTCACCATAAAGTCCCACCTTGACCCGGGGCTAATTGACTTGTGTTGACTTAAAATATTTTATAATGTTGTTGGAACTTGGTTTTCATCACACTGTTTGATCAGTTAAATCACATGTATTCAGGGCATCAGCTGGGGATATTTAACTGAGGCAGAGATCAGACTGACATCCAGACGGACGAGGAACAAGGAACGAGACTACTCCACTACTTCACCTGAGGTGAGTCCCGTTTGTCTCTCTGTGTTTCAATAGAACAGAAAAGGACATTTAAAGGTTTCAAATTTCACTTTAAAGATCTCAACCCTTTGAGCTGCTCTCAGATCTCCATCAGGCATAAAAACTAAAAACCACCTGCACTTTGAATCAACTAAAAGACTTCAGAGGACGTGAGCGGGGATTCCTGGTTTAAAATCAATCTATAATCATATCTATCACTTCTTGTAAAAACTAGCAGAATTTGGGTCAAAGATGACTTTCGTGTCTGTTAAGGTGGAGTAAGTTCCTGGTGAAACTAATTTAGTGGCCAATTAGTCTCTCTCAGCCTTCAGAGCTATAACCACTTCAGTTTTATCATGGTGGAATTATTTTAGAATATTCTGTTTATACATCTATATATATAATTGTTCCTGTGTGTCATTAGATTATATTCCAGCTGCAGAGTGCTGTGAGAGCCTGAACCATGCGTCCTGTTGTGGTTACTACCATCCTTTCTCCGGTTGGTGCTGATGTCCATGTTGGACTCTGCAGCCGGTAAGAACACACAGTCAGTAAATAATCAGTCTGCACAGACAACAGGAACAAGACGTGGCCGGGTTGGTTCAGTGGGTAGAGCAGAACGTCTTCTTTCTGTGATACAGGGGATACTGCCGAAATGTGTAGGACCAAATATCCGTTCACACCGTGTAGGAAGAACGTCGGAGAAGGCTGGGCCCAGATGGGTAACAACCGCTGCGTGAAGGCGTTCTTCGATAATAAGCATATTTATCATACGGATGCAGAGGTACTAAAACACACACACATCTGACTACACACAGTAAACGTGACCTCATCTTGTTCAGACAGTCTTTCAAGTACAACAAAAGATGTGAGGAAAGAGGATTTGAGAACAAGATAATCTCTTTTGACTTGTGACATTTAATAGTATATTCTATAAGTATATTCTGATTACTGAGGTACAGCTAAGGAGGGTCATCTGACCCAGTATTTAAAATTAAAAGAAAGATAACAAATACATTGATATTTTTTGGCAACATCACAATGAACGGTGAAATTTATTTTTGGAATAATAGAAAAGCCGAAATGCAAAAGCTTAATTTGAAATGTGTGATGTCAAAATAAAAATAAAAAACATAAGAATGTTTAAAAGAGAAAGTTTTTCATTAAGATATAAAGCCTTATTTTACCTCCCTCGGTTTTGCATGTATTGTTCTCTAATTTACCATTCAACATTTTAGGTGGTGGTGTGTTTTCTGTCTCCTCAGAGCAGAGGTTAGGGAATGTGAACGGGCTTCGTGATGGAGGACCAGATCAATTTCTGGGTTGAGCGAGAATAGATCAAATAAGAGAATAGATCAAATAAAGGGAATTAATATGACAAATGATGAATTATCAGTGGAGACTAAATCTCCTGATTTGTGTTCATTTCAGAATGCCTGTAAAAAATTCCCAAATGGCCATCTGGTATCGATCCACAATGACGTGGAGCAGAATCAAGTCATATGTGCCATGTACAGAGTCAGCACCAGAGACTCTAACTACTGGATTGGAGCCTACCTTACTGAGGTAAGCATTAAATGTTTCTGTTGGTGAAGCCCTATTTATCCCTAGTTCAACACATTCTCATGAACAGGTTTGTAGGATATTGCTCAAACTTATGCACAATTCATATAATATACTACAAAGTAACATAAAGAGTGGTCACATGACAGTTAAGTGTAGAGGTCTTCCAGTTGAATGTAGCTGAGAAAATAAGATTCTGAACCGGGTCCAGAGCTCCGTGAGGTCATAAACACCCGTTTCCAGGATGAAAGTCTTAACTTCTCCTGGACACAAACACGGCTCCCCCGGTTGAAAGCCCTGTGTATAAACTTTGACATGGCAATATTTAAAATGCATTTGGTTGCAACAAAATTCCAATTATTTTCTACTTATTTCATACTTATTTAAAGTAATGTGTGCTTTGATTTGATTGATCTCTTTCTTCCCTTTAATGAATGTAAAATCAGAGAAAAAAGATATGCATTCTTATATTAGAAAAAATAAATCCTACCTTTAATAGTTGAGAAAAAGTCCAGTTCAAACCTGTCAGCCAACAAATAACCGTTGGTAGTTGGAAGCAGGTAATTGGTGACGGAGTGGAAAGTTAAACAGATAATAATTGGCCATTTGGCCAAATAGTCAACCTCAGGCAATCATTTGCTTTCTGTTTGTCTTTTTAGAGTGGTTATTCTTTCGCAATAGTTTGTAAGTGGTTTTGGACGGATGACACTCCTTTTGCTTACACTTGTTGGGCTGGTGGCAAGCCTGACTTCTATATGGCGAGAGAGTACTGCGTTGAGATGATCTATGTGGGTAAGTAAACACATGATTTAGGAGGAGAGGTAGTATGTCATAATAAATTAATTACTTTATATATTAATTTTACCTCAAACAAGATAAGAGATGCACACTATGACGAAGGAGTATACAGTGGTGTGAAAAGTGTTTGCCCCCTTCCTCATTTCCTGTTCCTTTGCATGTTTGTCACACTTAAGTGTTTCG
>NC_048407.1:33974207-33978313 GCF_013103735.1 Etheostoma cragini
ATTAGGTTTAGGGGGCAATCACTTTTTCACACAGGGCCATGATGGTTTGGATTTTTTTTCACCTTTAATAATAAACACTAGGGGTGATCCGAGTATCCGGTTGAAACGAGTATCAAAGCACTTTTGCCGAGTTCAAGTATTTTACAAGTAATATGAGTCAATATCCGTGCTCGGATTGAATACAACTCCTCAACTGGCCGCGCACTGTCACTGACACTGATCATAAAAAATAAAACGTTAAAAAAATAAAGTTATATTGAGTATGAAAATTCTTGTTCATTACATTTTACTTCATAATTGCAACCGCATGTGTTGTATTCATTGTTGCAAAACGTTTTGTATAGAGGCCTAGTTTGTTTGTTACCATGACAACACCATTGATCTGAAGCTTGATGCTGTCATGTAAATAGTTTTCAAATCAGCAATAAATATAACAATTTTTGATAAACTCATACCAGTTGCATGCTTAAATAACATACCGGTTAAAGCCCCGCACACTTCAAGAGAACCCGACCCACTTCCTGGTTCAATCTGACCACTTCCGGTTTAGGCCCCGCCCAGTCCGAGTACGGATCCGGATACAGATAATTCATGTGGTAAACAGATACAGATACAGATACAGATAATGCTGTACTCGCTCATCCCTACAAATGACTAATTGTTTATCCAATCAACACAAAACTTCCAGGAAATGTCTCCAGAATGACCTCACACATACACTGTAAGTCATATTCAAACTGACAACTAGGGGGCACTTTAAATATGCAATAACTGGACGTGGAATGACGCAAATCAAGGTCTGAGCTTGGAATCGCAGCTTGCAGCTTTAATTAGCAATTGTTGTTGTGATGTCATCTGCTTTTCTCACATTGCCGGGAGCTGGACTGAGCTACATATCACACTGAATTGAAAATAAATGTTATTGACAAATCAGTTGTAAGCATTTTAAACAAAGTGCACTGTTCTTTCAATCATTATAAAGCTTGCAGGATATGTTTTATAATGACATTGGACTACATTACGCTGAAGTTGCTGTGGAGAAAAAAGGTTTGAACCCGTAAATCTCTGCTTGCGACTATATTTTGATCTGTTTCTGCAAATTAACATGCTGGATCTTTAGTAAAATTTTAGAACAGGAGTTTAGGCCTTTTTAGAGACAATAATCACAATCTAGCCTGGGTGTAAACACCGACATCCCTAATGATGGCATGAGGACAGATGGATCAGTGGCATGAAAAGAAGCAGGAAACAACATGTTTTATAATGGTGAATATTTATTGCAGTAAATGTAAAAGCTTGCAGTGGTTACTTTTTAACCAGACTGAGCCAACCACTGATATCCTAGTCATCTTTGACATTAACTAAACACACGTAGGGCCTCTTCAAATTACAGTTTGCATCGTTCCAGAGTCCCCAGTCTGGAAGAAACATGTTAATCAGTGTCAGTAGGAAGCACATCCTGTATTGGGTGTGTTGGTCTTCATAGTCTGGAGAAGTTTTAAATGTTCCCAACTCTCAATCACACAAAGAAATAGATTAATCATATTTAATGAGTAGAAAAGATCGTATGCAGTTAAAGATGAGGGTCCTGTTCTTCCTTCATACCCCTCTACTTTGACCTGTTTGTTGTGCTGCTTTAATAATTACACTCCTTCATCATAGCCTCTCTTATCTTGTCTGAGGTAAAATATATCAATAAAAAATTAATCAATTTCTTATAACCTACTACCTCTCCTCCTAAACCATGTGTTTACTTACCCCAATAGTTCATCTCAATGCACCCCTCTCTAAACAGAAAGTTGTCAGGCTGGCCACGAGCCCACTTGGTATAAGCAATAAAATTGCCATCCGTCCAAGCCCACTTACGAGTTCTTCCAACCTAAAAAGACGAAGAGAAAACAGATGATTGCCTGAGGTTGACTATTTCTTCAAATGGCCAATTATCATCAGATTAACTTTCCACTCCGTCACAAATTACCTGCTTCCAACTACCAACGTTTATTTGTTCGCTGACAGGTTTGAACATTACATTTTCTCAACTATGAAAGGTAGGATATGTTATTTCTAATGAAAGAATGCATATCTTATCTCTCTGATTTTACATTTATTAAAGTGAAAAGAGAGACGTACTATTTAGTTTAATTGAAAACAAAGCACACATTACTTGAAGTAAAGACATACAATAAGTACAAAATAACTGAAATTTTTTACAACCAAATGCATTTTAAATATTGCCATCTCAAAGTTTATACATAGGGCTTTCAACCGGGGAGCCGTGTTTGTGTCCAGGAGAAGTTAAGACTTTCATCCTGGAAACGGGTGTTTATGACCTCAAGGAGCTCTGGACCCGGTTCAGAATCTTATTTTCTCAGCTACATTCAACTGGAAGACCTCTACACTTAACTGTCATGTGACCACTCTTTATGTGACGGGCCAGCAGCCACCATAACTTTGTAGTATATTATATGAATTGTGTATAAGTTTGAATAATATCATACAAACCTGTTCATGAAAATGTGTTGAACTAGGACTAAATAGGGCTTCACCAACAGAAACATTTACTGCTTACCTCTTTACGGTACATTCCAATCCAGTAGTGAGCTTTCCCGGTGGTGGCTCTGTACATGGCACATTGGACTTGATTCATCTCCTCTCCATCCAGGATAGATACCAGATGGCCCTTTGGGAATTTTCCACAGGCATTCTGAAATGAACACAAATCAGGAAAATTAGTCTTCACTGATAATTCATAATTTTTCATGTTAATTCCCTTATTTGATCTTTTCTCTCTCAACCCGGAAATTGATCCGGTCCTCCATCACGAAGCCCGTTCACATTCCCTAACCTCTGCTCTGAGGAGACAGAAAGCACACGACCACCTTCATAAAATGTTGAATGTTAAATTGGAGAACAATACATGCAAAACAGAGAGAGGTAAAATAAGGCTTTATATCTTAATGAAAAACTTTCTCTTTTAAACCTTCATACTTTTTTTTTTTTCTTGTGATATTACACATTCTAATTGGAGCTTTTGCATTTTGGCTTTTCTATCACTCCAAAAAAAC
This sequence comes from Etheostoma cragini, assembly GCF_013103735.1. NCBI lineage: Eukaryota > Metazoa > Chordata > Actinopteri > Perciformes > Percidae > Etheostoma > Etheostoma cragini. The sequence continues at coordinate 33,977,273 of NC_048407.1, forward strand.
ATTTCACCTTTCATTATTTCATTGCCCAAAATATCAACGTATTTCTTATTGTTCTTTTAATTTTAAATACTGAGTTAGATGACCCTCCATAGCTGTACCTCAGTAAGTAGAATATACTTATAGAATATACTATTAAACTTCAAATGTTACAACAAAAAATCTTGTTCTCAAGTCTTTCCTCACATCTTTTGCTGAACCTGAAGGAGACAAGTCTGAACAGGATGAGGTCACATTTACTGTCTGTACTCAGATGTGTGTGTTTTATCACCTCTGCATCAGAATGGCTCAAATGCGGAGTTTTGAAGAACGCCTTCACGCAGAAGTTTTTTCCGTACTGGGCCCAGCCTTCACCGACATTCTTCTTACACGGTGTGAATGGATATTCGGTCTTACACATTTCTGCAGGATTCCCTGTATCATAGAAAGAAGAAGTTTTGTCAATGTTTTGTTTCTTTAGTCTTTTTTTAAGATTATTTTATTCATTATTTTATTTGCTGCCTTTAATGGACAGGACAGCTAAGCTAGAAAAGAGAGAGAGAGGGAACAAAAGCAGGAAATTGTCTCCGGTCGTACTCGAGCACTGGACTCTGTGTCGAGGTATAAGCCTCTCAGTATGTGCACCTGCTCTACCCACTGAACCAACCCAGCCATGTCTTGTTCCTGTTGTCTGTGTAGACTGATTATTTAGTGACTTTGTGTTCTTACCGGCTTCGGAGTCCGAAATGGACATCAGCACCACCAGAAGAAGGATGGCAGTAACCACAACAGGACTCATGGTTCAGGCTCTCACAGCACTCTGCAACTGGAATATAATCTAATCACACACATAGGAAAAATCATATATACAACTCGTTCTTCTAAAACCCGTTTTAGTCTTTATGCCTGATGAAGAGAGAGTAGCGTGTTGAGATCTTTAAACTGAATTTTGAAACCTTTAAATGTCCTTTTCTGTTCTATTGAAATACAGAAAGACAAATGGGACTCACCTCAGGTGAAGTAGTGGAGTAGTCTCGTTCCTTGTTCCTCGTCCGTCTGGATGTC
>NC_048407.1:33978413-33979694 GCF_013103735.1 Etheostoma cragini
CTCGGCCACAGTGTATGAATGTGTGTGAATGGTGAATGTTTCCTGTATGATGTAAAAGCGCTTTGAGTAGTCGTTAAGGCTAGAAAAGCGCTATATAAATACATCACATTTACATTTAACTGTCATGTGACGGGCCAGCAGCCACCATAATTTTGTAGTATATTAAATGAATTGTGCATAAGTTTTAGCAATATCATACAAACTTTTTCATGAGAATGCATTGAACTAAGACTAAACACCTTCACAAACAGAAACATTTACTGCTTACCAGCTTAAGGTAGGCTCCAATCCAGTAGAGAACTTTCCCGGGGGTGGCTCTGTACGTGGCACATTGAATTTGATTCATCTCCTCTCTATTTTCGATTGACACCAGATGGCCCTTTGGGAATTTTCTACATGCATTCTGAAATGAACACAAATCAGGAAAATTAGTCTTCACTGATAATTCATAATTGTTCATGTTAATTCGCTTATTTGATCTATTCTCGCTCAACCCGGAAAATTGATCCGGTCCGCCATCACGAAGCCTGTTTATATTCCCTAACCGCTGCTCTGAGGAGACAGAAAACACACGACCACCTTTATAAAATCTTGAAAGTTAAATTGGAGAAAAAAATGCAAAACAGAGGGAGGTAAAATAAGGCTTTATATCTTCATGAAAAACTTTCTCTTTTAAACCTTCTTACGTTTGTTTTGTCTTGTGCTATTACACATTTCAATTGAAGCTTTTGCATTTTGTCTTTCCTATCACTCCAAAAAAACATTTCACCTATCATTATTTCAATTCCCGAAATATCAACATATTTGTTATTTTCCTTTTCTTTTAAATACTGGGTTAGAAGAACCTCCATAGCTGTACCTCACTCATTAGAATATACTTAAAGAATATAGTTTTAAACTTCACAAGTCCCATAAAAGAAATCTTGTTCTCAAGTCCTCTATCCTCACATCTTTTGCTGAATTTGAAAGACTGTGTGAACAGGATGAGGTCACATTCACTGTCTGTACTCAGATGTGTGTGTTTTATCACCTCTGCATCAGCATGACCCAAATACGTAGTACTGAACGCCTTCACGCAGAAGTTTTTTCCGAACTGGGACCAGCCTTCACCGACGTTCTTCGTACACGGTGTGAACGGATATTTGGTCTTACATATTTCTGCAGGATCCCCTGTATCACAGAAAGAACACGTTTTGTCAATTCTTTGTTTCTTTAGTCTTTTTTTAAGATTATTTTATTCATTATTTTATTTGCTGCCTTTAATGGACAGGACAGCTAAGC
>NC_048407.1:33979794-33992344 GCF_013103735.1 Etheostoma cragini
AAGGGTTAATAGTTCAGCTGAAATATCATCCATGCCTTACTACTTCAAAATCTATGGACTTCAGCAAAAGTGACAACATCATCATCATCAGACTAAGTAATAAAATCACTCAAAATATTTACATAATTTTTAAAAAAAGATCCAAATAGTGTTAAAGGCCAGGTTTTTTTGTTATTTTTGGTATTTGATGTTTTTTTACCTCAATTCGGTGATGACGTTACGTTAGGGAGAGTAGAATCAGCCTAGCAATGAACTATGGCAACTATCATGAGAGAGGTGGAAAGGCCAGCACCCATTTAATTTGGAACCTACCAGACGTGAGAGGGCAAATGAAGAATTGTGGAAGTCTCCTGGTGAGTTGCTTTCATTTAGCAACGCAGCAATGCCAGCGCAGCAGTGCATACAATAATGACTGTTTGTTTTTTTACTTTCAGTGAATAGCACCGAGTGAAAGTCAACATTTTCTTTCTATCTAGTGACAGTGATCATGTCGTTAGTTCAGATCAGTACTAGTAATCTAGATCTAGGAATAGAAGACATAATGCTCTCTCCTTTTTTATCTGACAGACACGCAGAATTTTAAAATACATCCATATGAAAGCTTTTAAAGGAGAGAGCAGGTTGGGTCACACACAGACAGAAGAACAAACAAATAGCTGCAGCAAAATCAGTCTTTCAATCTTTGCAATGCCGCAAAGATTGTCGTCTGGCAGTACTCGCGACCTGCGAGGAGGCGAGGGCCCGTTCATTGCTACTTGCAGCTTTAATTGTTATTATTATTATTCGTTGTCTGCAGCGCCGGCTCAAGTTCCCTTAAGCTGGAATGAGCTAGAAAAATCTAATTAGGGAATTAACTGATAATTGTGTGCATGTCCTGCTGTAGAAATATGAACCCAATCTGCCACCTGGTGGCGCTGTAATTAATGCTTCAAAATGCAAAATTTGAAAGGCCACGCCCCCTATACCGTAAGTCCAATTAACTTGAAATTTCTAACACAGGTTCAACTTAATGTTTTTTACAAAAAAGCCTCTAGGACAATTAAGGTCCGCCTAGAAATTCTTTCTGCCATTTTGAATATTTTGAAAACACATTTTTGAGATCTCCTCCTACACTGTAGCTCCGATTACCACCACATTTTTAGTGAATCATCAACGGATCAAGCTTATTACAATTTTTATAAAACATGCCCATATCTCAATTGATTTTTAAGTTATTGACCAGTGAACTTCAAAAAGTGGCATGGCTCTGGACATAAATTAACACGAATCAGCAACTGTAAGTCCAATCATCTCAAATCTCACAGGGTGTGTTCAGATATGTGCCCCAGATATGCACCACTAGTACCCTAACCATTAAACTCACAAGATATGTTCAGATAAGGGCCCCAGATATACCCAGACACTTTTATATGCATACACCACTAAGAGGCGCTGCAAGCGCAAGATAGGTGAGTGTCATTACACACATTTTACTATAAATCACATAGTCATTGTCCGATCATCACAAATCTCTCAGGATATGTCCTCATAAGTACAAAACAAACAAACAAACTGCAGGTTACATAGCGCAAATCAGGCTATGTATGACTATAAAAATAATATTTGTCCAGTCAACACAAAACTTCCAAGAAATGTATACATAATGACCTCAAACATACACTGCAAGTCCCATTCAAATTTACCACTAGGGGGCGCTTTACCTGCACAATAACTGGACTTGGAATGACGCAAATCAAGGTTTGTGCTTGAAATCGCAGCTTGCAGCTTTAATTAGCAATTGTTGTTGTGTTGTCATTTGTTTTTTGTCACATTGCTGCTAGCTAGACTGTGCTACATATCATACTGAATAGAAAATAAATGTTTTTAACAAATCAGTTGTAGGCATTTTATACAAAGTGCACTGTTTGTCCAATCGTTACAAAGCTTGCATTTTTCTTTTAAGTTTGTGTATTTTAAGAGACAAGGATCACAGACTAGCCTGGGTGTAAACACAGACATCTCTAATGATGACATTAGGACAGATGAATCAGTGACAAAAAGGAAAAGAAACAGGAAATATCAACATGTTTTCTGATGCTGAATATTTATTGCAGTAAATGGAAAAGCTTGCAGTGGTTCCAGTTGAAGCAGACTGATTCAAATGCTGCTTTTCAGGTTCTTTCTCTCTGAACTATTAGACATTGACTGCACACACGTAGGGCTTCTTATCAGAACAGTTCACATCGTTCCAGAGTCCCCAGTCTGAAAGAAACATGTTAATCAGTGTCAGTAGGAAGCACATCCTGTATAGGGTTTGTTGATCTTCATAGTCTGGAGAAGTTTTAAATGTTCCCAACTTTCAATCACTCAAAGAAATAGATTAATCATATTCCATGAGTAGGAAAGATCGTATGCAGTTAAAAATGAGGGTTCTTTTCTTCCTTCATACCTCTCTACTTTGACCTGTTTGTTGTGCTGCTTAAATAATTATACTCATTTGTCATAGTGTGCCCCTCTTATCTTGTCTGAGGTAAAATTAACAGATAAAGTAATTCATTTCATATAACCTACTACCTCTCCTACTAAAACATTTATTTACTTACCCCAATAGTTCATCTCAACGCAGTACTCGCTTCTCCTATAATTGTCCGGCTGGCCACCAGCCCATCTCTTGTAATCAAACTTAGTGTCATCCGTCCAAAACCACATAGGACGTCCAAGATTCTAAAATGACAAACAGAAAACAAATGATTGCCTGAGGTTGACTACTTTGCCACATGGCCAGTTATCATCAGATTAACTTTCAACTCCGTCACCAATTACCTGCTTACAACTACCAATGTTTATTTGTTGGCTGATAGGTTTGAACTGTACATATTCTCAACTATTAAAGGTAGGACATGTTTTTTCTAATGAAAGAGTGTATATGTAGAACTTTTTGAATGTGACGTTTTTGCAAATAAGGATCTTTTCTCAATCAACTTTCCTGGGTAAATAAAGGTTAAATAAATGAATAATTTATAGGGCTTTATGAAGAGAAACATTCACTGATTACCGTAAAAAAGGCTCCGATCCAGTAGTGAGCTTTTCCGGTGGTGGCTCTGTACATGGCACATTGGACTTGAGACAGCTCATCGTCATTGTGAATCGATACCAGATAGCCGTTTGGGAACTTTGTACAGGCTTTCTAAAATAAAAACAAATCAGGAGAATTAGCAGAGGTAAATTAGTTTACCTCTGCGGTAGTTTACCTCTGAGGAGACAGAAAACACATGACCACATTCATAAAATCTTGAATCTTAAATTGGAGAACAATACTTGCAAAACAGTTGGAGTTGAAATTAGGCTTTATATCTTAAAGAAAAACATTCTCTTTTAAACGTTCTTATGATTTTTTTTCTTTTACCGTTACACATCACAATTGAAGATTTTGCATTTTAGCTTTTCTATTCTTCCAAAAAGTACATTTCACCTTTCATTATTACATTCCCAAACAAATAACAACGTATGACATTTTACTTTGTTATTGTTCTTTTAATGTTAAATACTGGGTCAGATGACCTTGCATAGCTGTACCTCAGTAATCAGAATATACTTATAGAATATACTATTAAATGTCACATTTCACTAAACATTAGTTTTCTCAAGTCCTCTTTCCTCATATCTTTTGCTGAACTGGAAAAAGACTGAACAGCATGAAGTCACATTTACTGTCTGCAGTCATATTTGTCTGTTTCATCACCTCTGCCGCAAAAAAGCTCAAATTTGGATTATTGAAGAAAGCCTTCACACAGCGGTTGTTACCCATCTGGAACCAGCCTTCACCGAGGTTCTTGTTTCTACACGGTGTGGCCGGATATTTGGTCTTACACATTTCTGCAGGATCCCCTGTATCACAGAAAGAAGACATCTTTTGTTCCTGTTGTCTGTGTAGACTGATTATTTAGTGACTGTGTGTTCCTACCGGCTGCCGAGTCCGACATGAACATCAGCACCACCAGAAGAAGGATGGCAGTAACCACAACAGGACGCATGGTTCAGGCTCTCACAGCACTCTGCAACTGGAATATAATCTAACGACACACAGGAATGTAAATGTGCTGTATTTATATAGCGCTTTTCTAGTCTTAACAACTACTCAAAGCGCTTTTACATCATACAGGAAACATTCATCATTCACACACATTCATACACTGTGGCCGAGGCTGCCGTACAAGGTGCCACCTGCTCATCAGATAAACACTCACACACATTCACCCGCCGCATGTCCTCAGAAGTCTTTTAGTTGATTCAAAGTCCAAGTGGTTTTTGGTTTTTATGCCTGATGAAGAGAGAGCAGCTCAAAGTTTTGAGATCCTTCAACGGAAATTTGAAACCTTTAAATGTCCTTTTCTGTTCTATTGAAACACAGAGAGACAAACGGGACTCACCTCAGGTGAAGTAGTGGAGTAGTCTCGTTCCTTGTTCCTCGTCCGTCTGGATGTCAGTCTGATCTCTGCCTCAGTTAAATATCCACAGCTGATGCCCTGAATACATGTGATTTAACTGATCAAACAGTGTGATGAAAACCAAGTGCCAAAACATTACAAAACATTTTAATTCAACACAAGTCAATAAGCCCCGGGTCAAGGTGGAACTTAATGGTGAGACCAAACATGAGAGTGTCTGTGAGTATGCTCAGGGATTATTTGATTTTACTCCCAACCGTAATCTTAAAGGTATACAAAGATACAGGTTTCCTCCTCTCCCTGAGAAGATTTGGAACTTCTGCAGCATTTTGAATCACCCTTGGAAGATTTAAGAAATTATATTGTTTCTTTTAATACTAATTAACTAATATGGGAAAAACAGGGCAGCAAATTTTCTGACACTGGGAGAACGTTTTTTTTAAATGATTGTTGGCAGCTCGACAGTCAAACCTGCGTAAAGATACACAGCAGCACCTCGTTTCCCACAATTTATTGGAATAGACTGTTGATCTTTCGGTTGCCTCTCATTATGAAATTAGTTTGCTGGAGGTATCCTCCTCACCCTAAAGGGTTTGCAGAGATGTACTTGTTGAACCTGTGTTCATCCTCAGAAGTTCTGAATCCCCTTTAGAAGAAGACAGAAATAAAATTTAGATCTGCGAGCAGTTATGACAGGTGGACAAACCTCCTTGCAGCAGTCATCCCCGATGACCCGGGTTATGTGCGAGTCGTTGGTGGTTTTGGATCAATGACACTAAATTTAATTAAAATAGATGGGCTGGTGTTATTTTTTACTGCATATGATCTTTTCTACTCATAGAATATGATTAATCGATTTGTGTAATTGAGAGTTGAGAACATTTAAAACTTCTCCAGACCATGAAGACCAAAAAACCCTAAACAGGATGTGCTTCCTGCGGACACTGATTAACATGTTTCTTTCAGACTGGGGACTCTGGAACAATGTGAGCTTAGAGGAGAAGCCCTAAGTGTGTGCAGTGAAAGTCTAGTAGTTCAGAGAGAACCTGAAGAGCAGCATTTGGACCAGTCTGCTTCAACTGGAACCACTGCAATCTTTTACATTTACTGCAATAAATATTCAGCATCAGAAAACATGTTGATGTTTCCTGTTTCCTTTTCCTGCCACTGATCCATCTCCTCATGTCATCATAAGGGATGTCTGTATTGACAACCAGAGCTAGTTTGTGATTGTCTCTAAAAAGGCCTGAAATGCTAACTCTTGTTCTAAAAATACTACTAAAGATCCAGCATGTCAGTTTGCAGAAAAATATCAAAATATAGTCAAAAGCAGCGATTTGCAAGTTCAAACCTTTTTTCTCAACAGCAACTTCAACGTAATTTCACATATTCTGTCCAACGTAATTATAACATATCCTGCAAGCTTAGTAATGATTGGACAAACAGTGCACTTTGTTTAAAATGCCTATTCCTTTTTTTCACTGATCCATCTGTCCTAATGTCATCATTAGGGATGTCTGTACTTACACCCAGGCTAGTTTGTGATCCTTGTCTCTTAAAATACACAAACTAAAAAGAAAAATGCTTACTGTTGTTCTTAAATTTTACTAAAGATCCAGCATGTTAATTTGCAGAAACATATCAAAATAAAGTCACAAGCGGCGATTTGCAGGTTCAAACTTTAACGTTATTTCACAAATGTGGTCCAATGTCATTATAAAACATATCTTGCAAGCTTTATGACGATTAGACAAAAAGGGCACTTTGTTTAAAAGGCCTACAACTGATTTGTAAAAAAACATTAATTTTCAATTCAGTGTGATATTTAACTTACTCCAGCTCCCGGCAATGTGAGAATAGCAGATGAAAACCCAAATACAATTTCTAATTAAAGCTGAAAGCTACGATTCCAAGCTCAAACCTTGATTTGCGTAATTTTGCGTCCAGTTATTGTGAATTTAAAGCGCCCCCTATTTGTCAATTTGCAATGTAATCGTGAGTTCATTTTGTAGACCTTTCCTGGAAGGTTTGTGTTGATTAGACAAACATTTAGTCATTAAAAGCCTGGTTTGCGCTTTATCACCTGTGAGTTATGTGATGATTAGCCTTGCTGATTTGTGTTCATTTATGTCCAAAGCCATGCCACTTTTCAAAGTTAATTGGTCAATAACTTGAAAAGTAAATGGGATATGGAAATGTTTTATACAAATTGTAATAAGCTCCATTGATGATTCATTGAAAATGTGGTGCCAATCGGAGCTAAGGTGTAGGAGGAGATGTCAGAAATGTGCTTTAAAAAAAAAATCAAAATGGCGTAATGATTTTCAAAGGCTAACTTTTTAGCAGCGGTTTTCCACTGCGTGGTATCTACTCCACTCGCCTTGACTCTACTCTACTTGCCTTTTTTTGGTTTTCCATTACTAAAAAAAGTCCCTGGGACCTGCCACCAGGTACTTTTTTTAGTACCACCTCAGTCGAGGTTCCAAGCAAGCTGAGGCGTTCCCAAAAAGTGACGTGGAAACCTGCAGACTTCTGGTTGGTTGGATCACTGCGTTTTTAGCAAACAAGAGTGCGGAGTATGTGTCCAAAACGAACGGGACATTTACAAAAAATCTAGCCAGACACCAACAGATTATCTACTCTCAGCACTATTCTCACTTTTCAACTGTTCAATATTAAGGGCTATTAGGTGCTTTATGTCATTTCCAATATTGCACACTGTTGCTTTAAAAAAACAAGACAACATATCAAAGAAAAGTTTTTATTTAGCTTATTAAGTAGCGCATCAAACCCTCCCGGACATCCCGGACATTTCTTCTGGCTGCGGCGAGTAGCCGACGTGCTGTTGTGAGTCGCTTTGAAAATTACATCATCACGCGTAGCTATGGTGACCAGCCACGCTGAGGCGTTACTCATTTTGTAATGGAAAACGGACGCAGAATGCGTCAATTCGAGTAGAGGCGAGTTAAGTCGAGTCGAGCTGTTACCGGCAGTGGGAAAATGCCATAAGTTGCACCTGTGTGAGAATTTTTTTGTCATTTGGGGGCGTGGCCTTTCAAAGTTAAGCATTTTGAAGATGTGATTACAGCAACACCATGTGGCCAATTGGGTTCATATGTCTATAGAAGCACAAGCCCACCATTATCAGTTATTCCACCAAGTTTCATGTTTCTAGCTAATTCCACCTTACAGGAATTTGAGCCTGTGCGGCAGACAACAAATAATAATAATAATTATAATAATAATAATAATAATTAAAGCTGCAAGCAGCGATGACTGGGCCCTTGCCTCCTCGCTGGTCGGGCATACTGGCAGACGCCAATCTTTGCGGCAGTGCATGTGCGCGACAGACACTGCAAAGCCAAATCCTGATTTTGCTGCAGCTATCTGTTTGTGTGCTTCTATCTGCGTGTGACCCAACCTACTCTTTCCTTAAAAAACTTCAGTGTGGATGTATTTTAGAATTTTTCGTTTCTGTCAAATAAAAGGAGAGAGCATGATGTCTTCTATTCCTAGATCTAGATAAGTTTAACAGTACTAATCTGAACTGACGACATGATCACTGTCACTAGATAGAAAGGAAACGTTGACTTTCACTCGTTGCTATTCACCAACGGTAAAAAAGTCATATTGTATGCACTGCTGCGCTGGTACTGCTACGTCGCTTAATGAGAGCAACTCACCAGGAGACTTCCTCAATTCTTAATTTGCCCTCTCACGTCTTACAGGTTCGAAATAACAGGGCTGCTGGCCTTTCTACCTCTTCCTCATCCAACTCAGTCGCCAGTGTTCTAGTACAATGTTACGTCAACCCTTGAGGTAAAACAAATTGAGAAAAAAAAAAGTGAATAATAAAAATGACAAAAAACGGGCCTTTAACACTATTTGGAGGTATTGTTAAAATAATTTACACATCTTGAGTGATTTTTATACGCAGTGGTTGTTAACCTGCAGGTTATGAAAGGGGCGTGGTCTGTGTACATGGGTGTGGATAGAGTATAGGGGGAGGATCAATGTCACATGTAGACCACTCATTCTATGTTTCATGTAAATCTGAATACTTACCTAGATGCATCTGTTCCTGTTTCAACAGCCACCTACATAAAGTTGGTCCTCTATAACTTGCGCCTTGTGTTAACTATCAAAACTCTTTTGAAAGCTTTTTGTCACGAGGGTCCACCGAGTCTATATCCAAGTTTTCGTGCAGATTGGACTCACAGCCCAGGAGGAGTTAGACAAAGATTGTTTTCCATATAACAGATAAAACATATATATTAAAAAAAAAGTCTAACAGCGCCATCTAATGGACGATTTACTCAAGATTTGGCATGGATGCTCAAACCACATTCTGTGCGGAAAAACTGTGTGATGTTTGGTTGCAGACGGAATAAATTTTGGCCAGATCCGCAACTTCCTCTTTTAATAGCCTTAACAGGAAGTTGGTCCTCTGTAACTTGCACATTTTTTGCATCAAAATTCTTTGGATAACTTTTTGTCATGAGTGTCAACAGATACTACCTGCAACGACTCAAGAAGATAGAAATCACGGTTTAGGAGGAGTTGAAAGAATGTAAAACACATGAAAATAAATAAAGTCAAAATGTCCGTCCGATTTGGAAATGGAAATATGTCTGCAATGATTAAAGCAATACGCGTATTAAATCTGTTGAAGATCAGTTTAACGATGTCCAAGCTAAGGCCTGCCACGCATTAGGGTGCGCTATGAAGCCCGTTTACAGTTATGGGCCATATCACTGAAGAGTCTCGCAAAGCACCCCAGTGTTTATGTGAGTGCCAATGTTTTGTGAGTTTTCGTATATATTGAGGCCGTCAAAAATTGTGCCAAAGAGACAAAAAACAGGCTAAAACAAATTAGGGGGCGCTATAGAGCAAACACATCACTCTCAAGCCTAAATGTTTATTCAGATGAAGAAATTTCATATTCTGCACATGGCTGCAAGATTTAGAGCCTTTTCGTGGATCCTAAAGTCCTCATACAAGTCAAAGTAAAATTTGAAATTTCACACGAAAATCGCCATATCGTAAATTTGTAAAATTTCGTGATTTTTTCAAAGAAATAGCTTGATAAAGTTCCAGATGATACACATGTTCCCTCAGAAGATTCTATGATAAATTATAACATTTGTTGAATTCAGGGTGCACGAGATGGGGGCGCTATGGAGCCGCCGTCAACGCCCAAGACCGATCACTACAGAATTTTGTGATTTTTTTATTCCCTGACTCAGCTTATTTTTTTAAAGCATTTCTGGCCTCGGCATGCAGTTCTTCTACATAATTCATGTGTTGTGTGTTGATGAGGAATCTGCTTGAGGCACCTCTCATCCACCTCAATCATCAACCTCTCACCTCTTCACAGTACAGATGTGAACTGGCTGAGGGCTTTAACTACAAATGTTGAAGTTATGGAGTGAAAGGGATAAGCTGCCGTACATCTAGTTGACTAACACATAACAGTTACAATGTGAGCAAAACCTGATTTTGACCGGTGAAGCGGACCCACACAGTCAATAATGAAATGTTCAAATGTCTGACCCACTGCAAGAATTGAATCTAAAGACCAGGTCTAAGGGTTTGATTGGATCAAAACTAGAATGCAAAAGTAACTAAACCCAAAATCCAAACATGTCAAGCAACTTTGAGGGAGAGAGATGGCCAATGACTGCCCTATTGGTCCGCATGAGACGGGACGGATGACATGGGATGCTCTAGGCTGCAGCCATACACTCCTGGACAGTTTGTTGAATTCAGGGTTCACGTTAGGGACCGCTATAGGGCCCCCTGTCAATGCCCTAGACAAATCACTACAGAATTTTGTGATCTTTCATGGTCAGACATGTGTGCAAGTTTTTGTGAGTTTTCCCGCATGCTAAGACCCTGAAAATTGAGAGAGTTGGGAGAAGTGCAGAATAATAATCCTTACAAAAACAATAGGTTCCTTGCGCTTTAGTGTTCAGGTCCTAATAACTTAAACAGACAAACTTCACGGTTTGAACCCTAAGTAAAGCTGCAAGCAGCATTGGACGAGCCCTTGATCCAATGCTTTGTAATAATCCTTACAAAAACAATAGGTTCCTTGCGCTTCAGTGCTCGGGCCCTAATAACTAAAACTGACAAACATTAAAGGGTTTTACTGCTTTGTGGTTTGAACCCTAATTAAAGCTGCAAGCAACATTGAACGGGCCCTCGCTCCTCTTCGTGCATTGGGGTTACTGGTGGGCGCCGATTCAACCCTGCATTCGCTCAACCGTCGTGTAGGGCGTGGGGCAAACCGTCATCAATGAAAATCTCTGTTGAGTTCAATGTTATCTCATGAGCCCACGATAAAAGGTCAATCAGTTATGAAAGGGGCTTAACCATAGGCGGCAGGCCAAACAATAACCATGAAAAGGGAACTTTACTAGTACATTGATACCACACGCAATGGTCTATATCAAATGGGTAATTAATTCGGAATGGGGCGTGGTCTTAGTATTGGGGGTGGACTAATCATGATCAATGACAAAGAAACTCTCTTCTGAGTTCAATAACTCACACATGACTGTACAGTAAACGTTTTAATCTAGCATTACTGCATTTCTCCTTTCCAAACGGGGCCACGCCTGCTTTTGCCTGACTCAGCTGATTTTTTAAAAAGTATTTTGGGCCTCTGCATGCAGCTCTTCTACATAATCCTTCTAACCTGGCTTAGCATTGCACACTTTACCCTATAAATAGAGGCTCAGTCAGCTTAAATGACCCAAAGAAATCATCTTTAAATGAAATAAATTACTTTGGGACTTTGCACTCCGGTTACATATACAAACATGTGCATACTACATTTTTTATTTGAATCACTTTAAAAGTCTTTAATTTGCACACCTTGATGGAGATATTAAAAAAATAAAAAGCAAATATTAGAGTCTAAAAGACAAGGTGCGCACAGCTGTTTCTGTTTCTAGTCTCAGTCTGATGAAGCACAGTCGGATGGTGCTGGTGGTGTCTTTGCAACACCCAGGAAGCTACAAGATGACTGCCCAACGCCACAATAACAGTCGAATTAACCCGTTTTCCTATATCAATGTTCTTTTCAATTCCCCAAAATAACATGACTGATTCCACCCAGTGCTCTTTGCCATGTACAAATCTCTACTTCAGTAATTTTGGGGCGTCTTATTCAATTTTATATTGTATATTATATTATAAGTGTTTTTGAAATAGTTTTGAGTAAAAGCTGACATATTCCAGTCTGTGATTATCATCAACATCCATTCCTTTAATTTTAGTCTAAATAATTCCTAATTTCTGCTTTTCTAACTCAAACATTAGGTATGATTTCCTGTATGTGTAAATAATTTTCCTATAAACTAGGTTTATTGACCGTGAACCAAATAACTGTTAGACTAAAGTTAGTAAGTTAGTGCTAGTGTTAAACATCATAATATCACTCAAAATATTTACATAATTTTTAAAAATGTCTCCAAATAGTGATAAAGACCAGTTTTTTTGTCCTTTTTGGTATTTGATGTTTTTTTACCTCAATCCGGTGATGACGTCACGTTGGGGAGAGTATACTCAGCCTAATACTAGAACTATAGCAATTGACATGGATGAGGAAGAGAGGGAAAGGCCAGCAGCCGTGTAATTTAGAACTTGTCAGACGTGAGCGGGCAAATAAAGAATTGAGGAAGTCTCCTGGTGAGGTACTCTCATTTAGCAACGCAGCAGTGCCAGCACAGCAGTGCATACAATAATGACTGTTTGGTTGTTTACTTTCAGTGAATAACACCGACTGATGGTCAACATTTTCTTTCTATCTAGTGACAGTGATCATGTCGTTAGTTCAGATTAGTACTGGTAAACTTATCTAGATCTAGGAATAGAAGACTTAATGCTCTCTCCTTCTTATCTGACAGAAATGCAGAATTTTAAAATACATCCATATGAAAGCTTTTAAAGGAGAGAGCAGGTTGGGTCACACGCAGACAGAAGAACAAACAAATAGCTGTAGCAAAATCATTCTTTCCATCTTTGCAGTGCCGCAAAGATTTATTTGTTTTATACACAAATGCGTGCCAAAGCCATCATGAACAGCGCCACATTATTAAATTTGCAGATGATTCGGT
>NC_048407.1:33992444-33999142 GCF_013103735.1 Etheostoma cragini
ATAGAATATTGTTACTGCTGGCTGTAATTCAAATTGCCCCTTGGGGATAATAAAGTTACCTTGAACCTTGAACCTTGAGATTGTCGTCTGGCAGTACTCACGAACTGCGAGGAGGCGAGGGCCCGTTCACTGCTACTTGCAGCTTTAATTGTTATTATTATTATTTGTTGTCTGCAGCGCCGGCTCAAATTCCCGTAAGCTGGAATGAGCTAGAAATATCAAACTTGGGGCATTAACCGATAATGGTCTGCATGTGCTACTGTAGAAATATGAACCCAATTGGCCACGTGGTGGCGCTGTAATTATGCTTCAAAATGCAAAATTTGAAAGGCCACGCCCCCTATACCGTAAGTCATGACTAACTTGAAATTTCTCACACAGGTTCAACTTAAGGTTATCTACAAAAAAGCCTCTGGGACAATTAAGGTCTGCCTAGAAATATTAAAATAATATTAAATAAATATTTAAAAAACACATTTTTGAGATCTCCTCCTACACCGTAGCTCCGATTGCCACCACATTTTCATTGAATCATGAACGGCTCAAACTTATTAAAATTTTTAAAAAACATGCCCATATCTCAATTACTTTTCAAGTTATTGACCAATAAACTTTTAAAAAAAAGGCGTGGCTCTGGACATAAATGAGCACAAATTAGAAACCGCAAGTTCACTCATCAAAAACCTCACAGGGTATGTTCAGAATGTCCCAGATATACCAAGAAAGTCTTATATACATTTCCCACTAGGGGGCGCTAGCCAAGACAAAGATAGGTGAATGGCATTACACACATTTTCACATAAATCACATAATCATTGTCAGACCAACACAAATCTGTCAGGACATGTCCTCATAAGAACCTGAACCAAGCCCTGAAAGATTTATTCAAAGCAATTGTTTTAGTGTCGGTCATCTGCTTTCTCGAATGCCGTGAGCTACATATCACACTGAATTGAAAATAAATGTTTTTTACAAATCAGCTGTAGGCATTTTAAACAAAGTGCACTGTTTGTCCAATCGTTACAAAGCTTGCAGGATATATTTTATAATGAAGTTGGACCACATTTGAGAAATTAAGTTGCTGTTGAGAAAAAATTGTTGAACTTGCAAATCTCTGCTTGCGACTATATTTTGATCTGTTTCTACAAATTAACATACTGGATCTTTAGTAAAAGTTTAGAACAAGAATTAGCATTTTAGGCCATTTTAGAGACAATAAACACAAACTAGCTCTGGTTGTAAATACAGACATCCCTAATGCTGACATGAGGACAGATGGATCAGTGGCAGGAAAAGAAACATCAAACATCAACATGTTTTCTGATGCTGAATATTTATTGCAGAAAAATGTAAAAGCATGCAGTGGTTCCATTTGAACCAGACTGAGCCCACTCTTGATATCCTAGTCATCATTGAGATAAACTTCACACACGTAGGGCTTCTTCTCATTACAGTTCACATCGTTCCAGAGTCCCCAGTCTGAAAGAGACATGTTAATCAGTGTCAGTAGGAAGCACATCCTGTATTGGGTGTGTTGGTCTTCATAGTCTGGAGAAGTTTTAAATGTTCCCAACTAGGTCCCGAGTACTCGGCTGAAACGAGTATCCGGTACGGATAAAGCACTTTTGCCGAGTACAAGTATTATACGAGTAATATAAGTCAATATCCGTGCTCGGATTGAATACAACTCCTCAACTGGCCGTGCTGCATTGGGTTTGTAGCACACACAAACAAACAAACACAAATATACCTGGTGTGGAAATAAAAAAAATAAAAAAAGACCCAAAAACAAAAAAACAAAATAAAAATCACACTGATCATAAAAAAATAAAAAGTTAAAAAAAGAAAGTTATACTGAGTATGAAAACTCTTGTTCATTACATTTTACTTCATAATTGCAACCGCATGTGTTTTTTTATTCATTGTTGCAAAACGTTTTGTATAGAGGCCTAGTTTGTTTGTTACCATGACAACACCATTGATCTGAAGCTTGATGCTGTCATGTAAATAGGTTTCAAATCAGCAATAAATATAACAATTCATGATCAACCCATATCAATTGCATGCTTAAAATAACATACCGGTTAAAGCCCCGCCCATTTCAAGACAACCCGACCCACTTCCGGGTTAAATCGGACCACTTCCGGGTTAGGCCCCGCCCAGTCAGAGTACGGATACGGATACAGATAATTCATGTGGTAAACAGATACAGATACAGATAATGCTGTACTCGCTCATCCCTATTCCCAACTCTCAATCACACAGAGAAATAGATTAATCATATTTTATGAGTAGAAAAGATTGTATGCAGTTAAAGATGAGGGTCCTGTTCTTCCTTCATACCCCTCTACTTTGACCTGTTTGTTGTGCTGCTTTAATAACTACACTCCTTCATCATAGCTTCTCTTATCTTGTCTGAGGTAAAATATGTCAATAAAAAAATAATCAATTTCTTATAACCTACTACCTCTCCTCCTAAAACATGTGTTTACTTACCCCAATAGTTCATCTCAACGCACCCCTCTCTAAACAGAAAGTTGTCAGGCTGGCCACGAGCCCAATTGATATAACGACCAAAACTTCCATCCGTCCAAGACCACTTACGAGTTCTTCCAACCTAAAAAGACCAACAGAAAACATTGCCTGAGGTTGACTATTTGTTCAAATGGCCAATTATCATCAGATTAACTTTTCAATCTGTCACCAATTACCTGATTCCAACTGCCAACGTTTATTTGTTGGCTGACAAAAAGTAGGATATTTTTTCAAATGAAAGAATGCATATCTTATCTCTCTGATTTTTCATTTATTAAAGGGAAGACAGGGATGTACTATTTAGTGTGATTGAAATCAAAGCACACATTAATTGAAGTAAAGACATACAATAAGTAGATAACAACTGGATTTTTTTACAAGCAAATGCATTTTAAATATTGCCATCTCAAAGTTTATACACAGGGCTTTCAACCGGGGGGGGGGGGCGTGTTTGTGTCCAGGAGAAGTTAAGACTTTCATCCTGGACACGGGTGTTTATGACCTCACGGAGCTCTGTACCCGTTTCAGAATCTTATTTTCTCAGCTACACAGCACAACTGTCATGTGACCACTCTTTATGTGACGGGCCAGCAGCCATCATAACGTTGTAGCATTTTAAATGAACTGTGCATAAGTTTTAGCAATATCATACAAACTTGTTCATGATAATGTATTGAACTAAGACTAAACACCTTCACAAACAGAAACATTTACTGCTTACCTGCTTAAGGTAGGCTCCAATCCAATAGTGAGCTTTCCCAGGGGTGGCTCTGTACATGGCACATTGGACTTGATTCATCTGCTCTCCATTTATGATTGATACCAGATGGCCATTTGTGAATTTTTGACAGGCATTCTGAAATGAACACAAATCAGGAAAATTAGTCTTCACTGATAATTCATAATTTTTCATGTTAATTTGCTCATTTGATCTATTCTCGCTCAACCCGGAAAATTGATCCCATCCGCTTACACAAACCCGTTCACATTCCCTAACCTCTGCTCTGAGGAGACAGAAAACACACAACCACCTTTATAAAATCTTGAATGTTAAATTGGAGAACAATACATGCAAAAAAGGCGGTGGTAAAATGAGGCTTTATATCCTAATGAAAAAATTTCTCTTTTAAACCTTCTTACATTTGTTTTTTCTTGTGATATTACACATTCTAATTGAAGCTTTTGCATTTTGTCTTTCCTATCACTCCAAAAAAACATTTCACCTATCATTATTTCAATTCCCAAAATATCAACATATTTGTTATTTTCCTTTTCTTTTAAATACTGAGTTAGATGACCCTCCATAGTTGTACCTCAGTCATTAGAATATTCTTACAGAAAATACTATTAAACTTCACAAGTCACATAGAAGAAATCTTGTTCTCAAGTCCTCTTTCCTCACATCTTTTGCTGAACTTGAAGGAAACAAGTCTGAAAAGGATGAGGTCACATTTACTGTCTGTACTCAGATGTGTGTGTTTTATCACCTCTGCATCAGAATGGCTCAAATGCGGAGTTTTGAAGAACGCCTTCACGCAGATGTTTGTTGTGTACTGGGACCAGCCTTCACCGACGTTCTTCGTACACGGTGTGAACGGATATTTGGTCTTACACATTTCTGCAGGATTCCCTGTATCACAGAAAGAAGATGTTTTGTCAATTCTTTGTTTCTTTAGTCTTTTTTTTAAGATTATTTTATTCATTATTTTATTTGCTGCCTTTAATGGACAGGACAGCTAAGCTAGAAAAGAGAGAGAGAGGGAACAAAGGCAGGAAATTGTCTCCGGTCGTACTCGAGCACTGGACTCTGGACTGTGTCGAGGTATAAGCCTCTCAGTATGTGCACCTGCTCTACCCACTGAACCAACCCGGCCATGTCTTGTTCCTGTTGTCTGTGTAGACTGATTATTTAGTGACTTTGTGTTCTTACCGGCTTCGGAGTCCGAAATGGACATCAGCACCACCAGAAGAAGGATGGCAGTAACCACAACAGGACGCATGGTTCAGGCTCTCACAGCACTCTGCAGCTGGAATATAATCTAATCACACACATAGGAAAAATCATATATACAACCCGTTCTCAATCCAAAGATGAAGGTGTGATATGACCTTTACCATCATATAACAAGAACTTGGTCAGGTGGTGGATTCAAAGTGCAGCGGTTTTTTAGTTTTTATGCCTGATGAAGATCTGAGAGCAGCTCAAAGTGTTGAGATCTTTAAACTGAAATTTGAAACCTTTAAATGTCCTTTTCTGTTCTATTGAAACACAGAAAGACAAATGGGACTCACCTCAGGTGAAGTAGTGGAGTAGTCTCGTTCCTTGTTCCTCGTCCGTCTGGATGTCAGGTCTGATCTCTGCCTCAGTTAAATATCCCCAGCTGATGCCCTGAATACATGTGATTTAACTGATCAAACACAAAACCAAGTGTCAACAACATAAAAAACTTAAGTCAACACAAGTCTATAAGCCGCGGGTCAAGGTGGGACTTAATGGTGAGACCAAACAAGAGTGGTTTGTTTTTCATTAAATAAAAAAGATGAAACTGAAGTCAAAAAGGTAAAAGAAATGCGAAAGTGAGATATGTCCTATGAAATTGTAGTGAATCTGCTTATGATCTGGATTGCATGATACATCTGGGATTTCAGACCATACATCATGCCAGTTGTGATCGATACCCAGGCCTGGGAAATCGCATGGCCAGATCCTCTCAATAGGAAAGGCAGAGCAACCAGATATCTCTAAGAACTGATAAAGCCTAGATACCATACCACAATTTAGGCTGCCCAGCAAATAACTTGGATAGGATGGATGGGCAAAGGCCTCTGCCAAGGGACACCCAATGCCTTGAGTGCCGATCTGAATTGAAGGTAAAAGAAGAAAGAGGAACGTGGTAGATTGAATGTGTTCTGCAAGTCAGAAAAAGGCAATAAACGATCGTCGCTTATAATGTCTTTTAGACAATGAAAAGCCCTTTTTTCAGTATTGTGAGGCAGTTACCGGCCTCACCCCATTTAGGAGTGCTGGGTTTTTGAATAAAGGGGAACAAATTAGCCAGTTACAAGCTGTTACAGTTACAAGTCTTGATAAGATGAGAGATAATGTTGTCAATGCATAGCTGGCACAAAAATAATGTTTGAAATTGGAAACTCAGAGCCCACAATCCTCTTTTCTTCTCTGTAGATATTTTCAGTTGCGGCCGTTTACCTTTCCAGATAGATTTAGATAAAGCTGATTGTAATTTACGTCAAAAGTCAGGAGAAGGGAAGAGAGGCAGCATAGAGCTCACACATTCATTTGAACCACTGAGATACGGGCTTAAATAGACATGGGGAGACCCATCCTTTCTTCCGGGCAGTCATTTACAGTTTTTTTCAATTGCTAACAAGCGCTTACACATACTTCAGATACTTTTTCTAAACTCTTAACACAGACTCACACCTACAAAACACAATTGGCCAAATGGATAATTTTCTTCTCAAAAACACATTTTGTTAAATATATACTAACTCTTCATTTAAAAATAGAACACATCTTTCTCTGCACACACTAACTTTACCAAAACACTGGAAACCTGGCTCAAAATGAAATGATTCTGTATAGAAATTCTTTTTATTAGGAATAATCCCTTGAGATGTGACATCTCGTTTTCGAGGGGGTCCTATAGGCAAAGCAAATATACAATACATTCACATATAGACAAGACAATTAACTAAACAGCTTGAGGAGAATAATAATAAAAATTAAAAAAAGAATTAAAACATACACCCCAAACATACGCACATACTGACAGACAAAAACAAAAGCTCTCCATTACACCAAAATCACCCATATCCTTCCCATTCCAACCAATAAATATTAAACAAAAAACAGTTATAGTTAATAACAGTTTGAAAAAATAAATGAATAAAATATACATAATATGTACAAATATACACGCATAAATATACATGTGCACATACGTTTACACAATTACTTACATAAAATATATTCATATACACACACACACAAATACATACATACTGTACTTGTACATGCATATAAACAAAACAAAAACATTCAAAAAAATTAAAAATAAAAAATTAAAATAAAAATAAAAAATAAAAATAAAAATCAAGTATAAGTATCAATTATGAATATCAAGTATGAGAAAAACAATTGC
>NC_048407.1:33999242-34000877 GCF_013103735.1 Etheostoma cragini
CCCAAGGAGAGGGCAAGGTAGAGGTGTAAGAATGCGTGGTGGTGGCATTCCAAGGGCTGCAAGAACAGTAGTCAGTGATGAAATTCGTGCCACCATTGTTGACCATGTAATCAACCACGGTCTTTCACTAAGAGAGGCTGGTGAAAGAGTGCAGCCCAATTTGAAGCGGTCAACGGTTGCCTCCATTATACGCATAGGACCATGAGATATTTGACAAAATTGATAGCATCAGCCTCACAACCATTACACGGACATTGTCCAAACACAGAGTGCGGATGAAGCAGCTCTACACTGTTCCCTTTGAGAGGAACAGTGAGAGAGTCAAGGAGCTACGACGACAGTATGTCCAGGTATAGTGTATATTCAATTCATTGTCCAGTTCTATAAGCTTTGCACTTTGCAAGCAGGTAACATACACAGTAATAGGTTACAGTACAGTATGGTATACAGTAATGACATGATTTACATTAACTTTGTTTCAGGGAGTTATGGAATTTGAGGCCAACCAGGCCCCTCATGAATTCATATACATAGATGAGGCGGGATTCAATCTGGCCAAAAGGCGTCGACGTGGACGAAATATAATTGGAAAAAGGGCCACAGTTGATGTGCCAGGACAGAGAGGGGCAAACATTACCATGTGTGCGGCAATTGCAAATGCAGGATTACTCCATCACAGATGTCAGGTTGGACCCTATAATACCGAGCGCATCCTTGCCTTTCTCAATGATCTCCACCAGCACCTGGTTCCAGAGCAGGATCAGGAGGGTGAAAACATGTGGACCTTTGTAATTACCTGGGACAATGTGGCTTTCCATCATTCGCAAGCAATAACAACATGGTTTGAAGTCCACCCAAGACTGGTAAGTCTCTTCCTTCCACCCTATTCACCTTTCCTCAACCCCATAGAGGAGTTCTTTTCTGCATGGAGGTGGAAGGTTTATGACCATCAGCCACATGACCAGATGTCCCTCCTTGAAGCCATGGTGCTGGCTGCAGGAACATCACAGTTCATGAATGCCAAGGGTGGATCCGACATACCAAGCGTTTTCATCCCAAGTGCATCGCCTTGGATAATATCAGATGTGATGTTGATGAAAACATGTGGCCTAACCCTGAAGATCGTAGAGATTAAATGCAGTAATTTTGTGCTTTTTATTCCCCTCCCTCCCTTTCTATCTGGGCTTTTTACAGTTTTGTTTTTCTTATGCGTTTCATGGATATTTTGTTCACTGTAAGCAATGCTGTTCTATCATACCGTGTTTCTACTGTACCTCCTGTAGTAAACAGTAAATGAAAACAAACTTATTTGCTTTTTACTGGAATGATTTTAAATGTGAACATTACAGTACATGTGGACATACAATTCCCAACCTAGAAATGTAGTGTAAAAATGGTGGATTGCATGTTTTGCATGCAAATACCTGTAAAACTGAAACATAAAAGTCTATGCAGTTTTTGTAATGTCAACAATAGCCAGTATTCTGAAACCGGGTGTACTTTGATTGACTGCATGTACTTTGTGAAGTGAAAACATGTGTTATTCTTTGACAGATTCTTTGTATAGAACAGACAGGGGTACTCGGGGGGGTGGGGGAGTAGCCACCTATATTTCTTCTCATTTATCTTCTGAAC
>NC_048407.1:34000977-34015529 GCF_013103735.1 Etheostoma cragini
CTCACTGCTCCTCTCACTACTCCTGCTCCTCTCACTACTCCTGCTCCTCTCACTACTCCTGCTCCTCTCACTGCTCCTGCTACTCTCACTGCTCCTGCTCCTCTCACTGCTCCTCTCACTGCTCCTCTCACTGCTCTTCTCCCTGGGCCCCTTGATCTTACTCTTTCTTGTCCAGACATTACAGTGTTTGCCTTTTTCTGTTTCTGTTTCCAAAAACATTACTCCTCAAAGTCCTCCTCATGTATAAGTGTCAATGTAATAGAACAAAATAACCCTTGCCACTTAGTCTAAGCCAGACTGGAATCAGCTGAGGTTTGCCCAATTTACCCAACATAAATCAGCTGTGTGTGAATTATTCAATTGTTTTTTTTCATTATCAGCTGATATACATTGTTTTTTAACTGATATCATTGCAGAAGCAGAGGTTTTTATACTGTGTCTAAGGTTTGGATTATTGTTTTTGCTGTTGTGGGATGGTGTGTGTTAACATTTGTAAATACTACAAAAACAATCCACAATTTTGTTGGGAGGTATAGCTTGTCTGTTAGGAAAATGTAAGCATTGTGGAAATGTGTTCACTAACTGCATATTGTGTGAAAATGACTTGAAATGTGTGAATGGTATGGCCACAAAAGACCGATGCTGTGCTAATTGTGTTTAGAGTTTTGAAAATGTGACAACTGGTTCGACAAACGCTTGTTAGCGACTGAAAAAAACTGTAAATGAAGTAGTGAAGACTTAGACCAGTTAATTTTAAAACCTGGTAAGCTTCCATACTCTTCACATGGAAATTAGAACGTGAGGAAGAGAAGGAGATGGGTTATAAAAAAGACCAAAAACATTTTCCGCAAACACAACAAATTCTCGTAAAATATGGACGTTTGGTCAGGTGCCTTTGTCGTTGTTGAAGCTAAAAGTCTTCTTTGTCAAAATGGAGAAATTAACATTTTCAAGAACCTTAACCAAGTGTAGATTCGCTAAAATGTAATGTTTTTTGGATGCTTACAGTAAAAAAACTTTTTAACTGAGTTGTAATTTTTAGGTTCACAATTGAAAAGTCCATTTGCTGCCTTTTTAAAACTATCCAGTTATTAACTATATCAGTTTATTAATTATTCTTTAATTCTTCCCAGGATAATTCAGAGTGGCTTAAAGCAAGCACAAGTGGAAAGTGTCCTCTGTTTGCTGTACAAGCGCTTCAGGGTGAGGACACCTTGTATCTATAATGAACTTTTAGGATCAGGGTTTGACTGTAAGATCAACACTCTCTCTAAACAACCCAGAGGCAACAACACTTAAAAGATGCTGCAGGAGAAACGTAATAGGCCCTGTTACGACCATAGTTTATACCTGAGGGAAGCTAGGAAGTAACATGTACTCCTGCAGCATCTTTTAAGCGTTGTTGCCTCTAGGTTATTTAGAGAGAGTGTTGATCTTAATGCCAAACCCTAATCCTAAAAGTTCATTATAGATACAGGTGTCCTCCTCACCCTGAAGGGCTTGTACAGCAAAGAGAGGAGACTTTGAACTTGTGCTTGCTTTAAGAAGCCTTGAATTATCCTGGGAAGAATTAAGGAATAATTAATAAATTGTTTTCTAACTTCACTTTATGTCTTCACGTCTGCTGAGGAAGTGAGCTATCTCATGTAGTTTGCTGTGTCCTGCCTTTAGTTCTTAAAACTTTTGTGGAGAGGACAGGGCAAGCACTTCAATCGCCGCTTTAGACCTCTCTGTCAGCTCTATCACTCCAGCATGTGCACATGCTTCACCCAATTTCATGCCACGGTTGTATCCCCGCAACACCCTCTTGTATCTGTTGACGATCTCTATTGGGCTTCTGACTGCAAAAGTAGACAACAATTCATAAAGATAAACCTGTCAATCATTTGACTACTTAAAATAAGTACACCGCAAAAAAAGGGGTCCGTCCGAGTATCTGCTCAGGGACCATTTGATTGTGATTGAGTGGAATGAATGGTTGTGTAAAAAACACCATAATGGTCCACTAGGACGCCTGCTCCACGATATTGCTAAGCAAAATAAATATAAATAAATTATGTCAAGTTCCTGGAGCTTGTAATGTTAATCCCTTTGTGTCTTTTATTGTTACTGTGGTCTTTAAAGTACCCCTACCCCAGTATTTAGATTATTGTATTTTGCATTCTGAGTTTTTGTACTAACTTTGTTTTAGTAAGCCCTTTGTTCTTGTCTCCCCGTTTTCATCTGCGGTACATTGTTGCATGACAATTATTTTCTCCACATATTGGTTGAATTCACTGATCAGACTATATCATCAGTGCACAAATATTTTTCTGTTCCACTAATAAAAGCTTTAAGTGTACCAAATAAAGTATCTTGATGCTTTAAAAACTTATTTATAATTAATTAGTGCTAAATGACTTAGCACTACTAATAATTAGTGATCATTATTAATTTTAATTTAATTGTTTAACAGTCAACTGACTATTTCCTACAGTTATATGATATGTAATAAACTGTTAATTTACAATTAGTAAACATTAGTTGTTATAATTAAATTGTTTGATAACAGTAAACTGACTGACAGTTAAATGATAATTGACTAAAGATTAATTAACTATCAATTTACCATCTATTAATGATGGTTATTATGAAGTATTACCCCTTGGGGTAGTTTACAATGAGTGTTGATCTTACTGTCAAATCTTGATCTTAAAAGTTCATTATAGATACAAGTGTACACACCCTGAAGCGCTTGTACAGCAAACAGAAGAAACTTTGAACTTGTGCTTGCTTTTAGCCGCTCTGAATTACCCTGGGAAGAATTACAGAATAATTAATAAACAGTTTTCTGACTTTACTTTCCCTGAGTGAAACTACTATAACTGGATAGTTTTAAAAAGGCAGCAAATGGGTTTTTTCAATTGTGAACCTAAAAATTACAACTCAGTTAAAATGTTTACTGTTTTTTACTGTAAATCCAAGAAAGATTAAATTTGAGGGAAACTAGACTTGGTTAAGGTTCTTTCGGCCATGACCATAGATGAGGGTGGGAACAAACACTGCCAGATAGATCAAGAGCTTTGCCTTCAGGCTTAGCTCCCTTTTTCGTCACATCGGTGCAATAAATGGAATGTAATACCACACCCGCTGCTCCGTGTTGAAGCCCCCCAGCAGAACTATGGAGTCCCCTACTGGAGCCCCATACAGGGCTTGTTTGAGGTCTCCAAGAAGGCTGAATACTCCGAAACAGTCAGAGTCCCCCCCCCCCCCCCCCCCCCCCCCCCCACCCATCACCCACAGGCGTAGGGAGGCGACCCTCTAATCCACCGGGGTAAACTCCAACGCAGCAACGCTCATCCGGGTGCTTGTGAGTATCCCCACACCTGCCCGGGGCCTCACACCCTGGGCAACTCTGTAGTAGGACAGAGTCCAACCCCTATCTAGGAGTATGGTTCCAGAACCGAGACTGTGCATAGAGGTAAGCCCTACCAATTCTAACTGGTAGCGCTCCACCTCTCGCAAGTTCCCGCTCCTTCCCCCACATAGAGGTGACATGCCACGTCCCCAGAGCCAGCAATTGCTACCATGGGCTGGTCTGTTGAAGCCCCTGACGGTTGCTGCCACCCATGTGGAAGCACACCCAACCACATTGTTTCCTCCCACAGGGGGTGAGCCCATGGGCTGGAGAGAAAGGTGCCACCTAGCTTTTTTGACTTGTGCCCGGCCGGGCTCCATGGCAAACCCGGTCACACTGCGCTCGCTGATGTGGACTCTGTCTGGGCCTGGCTCCAGACGGGGGCCCCGGGCTTCCTACGAGGAGGGTTCCTCGATCCCTTCCTCGCTTCACCAAAGGATCTTTGAACTATTCTTTGTCTGGCACCTCCCCTGAGACCACTTTGCCATGGGAGACCCTACCAGGAGCACAAAGTTCAAGACAACACAGCCGTCAGGTTCATGGGGACACACAAACCTCTCCACCATGATAAAGTGATGGTTTCTCTTCCTCAGCTTCTATCTCTATGCAAAGAGTATGGAAGTTCACCAGGCTTTACAAAGAACTGGTCTAAGTCTGCACTACTTTAATTAAATGACTGCCCAGAAAAATGGATGGACCTCACCATGTGGGTTTATGCCCATATCTAAGTGGTTAAAATGAAAAAGTGAGTTCGATGATACCTCTCTACCCTCCTCCTGGCTATTGCCGTCAATTACAATCAGCTTTATCTAACTCTAATCTGGAAAAGAAAACGACCAAGACTGAAAATGTCCACAGTGAAGGAAAGAGGATGGTGGCCTCTGAGTTCCCAACTTCAAACATTATTTTTGGTCCTTCGTATCGAAGCCCCTCTTCACTTGGTTTAACCCAGATGTGCCTGTTTTCTGGTATACCTTGGAAAGTGCTCTGACAGAGCCTTGGTCACTCCATGACGTTCTTTTTGCCAAAATCTCTAAGAAACAGTGCCAGCTAGTTTTTGGCACCATTATCTCACATCCTGTTAAGACTTAGAGATTGGCTGAAACACACTGTAACTCTAACAGCTTGTAACTGGCTAACTTGTTCCCCTTTATTCAAAAACACAGCACTCCTGATTGGGGGGAGGCCAATAACAGCCCCAGAATGGGAACAAAGGGCACTTCATTGTCTAAAATACATTTTTAGCACCGTTGGTTGATTGATTTTTTCTGACTTGCAGAACCCATTCTATCTACCACGTTCCTCTTTCTTCTTTTACCTTCAAATAAGATCTGCACTCGAGACGTACGGTGTCCTTTGGCAGAGAGCTTTGCCCATCCATCCTATCCAAGTTATTTACTGGGCAGCTTAAACTGTGGTATGGTGTCTATACTTTCAGTTCTTAGAGATATCTGGCTGCTCTGGCCTTCCTATTGAGAGGTTTTGGGCATGCGATTGTTCAGGCCTGGGTATTGATCTCGACTGGCGTGATCTATGGTCTAACATCCCAGATGTATCATGCAATCTACACCATCAGCAGATTTACTACAATTTAATTAATAGGATATGTCACTTCTGCATTTCTCTCATAACTTTCACCTTCCTGACTTTAGTTTAATTTTTTTTTTTTGATGAAAAACAAACCACTCATGTTTGGTCTCACCATAAAGCCCAACCTTGACCCGCGGCTCAGTGAATTGTGTTGACTTAAGTTTTTGATGTTTTTAACAAGGAACAAGACCACTCCACTACTTCAACTGAGGTGAGTCCCATTTGTCTCTCTGTGTTTCAATAGAACAGAAAAGGACATTTAAAGGTTTCAAATTTCACTTTAAAGATCTCAACACTTTGAGCTGCTCTCAGTTCTTCATCAGGCATAAAAACTAAAAACCACCTGCACTTTGAATCAACTAAAAGACTTCAGAGGACATGAGGGGTATTCCTGGTTCAAAATCAATTTATAATCATATCTGTCACTTATTGTCTGTAAAAACTAGCAGAGTTTGGTTTAAAGATGATTTTCTTGTCTGTTTAGTTGGGGTAAGTTCCCGGTGAAACTAATTGTGTGGCCGGTTAGTCTCTCTCAGCCTTCAGAGCTATAACCACTTCAGTTTTATCCTGGTTGAGTTGTTTATGCATATTCTGTACATTTATAATTGTTCCTGTGTGTCATGAGATTATATTCCAGCTGCAGAGTGCTGTGAGAGCCTGAACCATGAGTCCTGTTGTGGTTACTGCCATCCTTCTTCTGGTGGTGCTTATGTCCACTAACTTATATACTATTTCAAAAACACTTCAATTTGTTTTCAATTGCTATAAAATTGAATAAGATGCCCCAAAATTTATGAAAGTAGAGATTTGTACTTGGCAAAGAGCATTGTGTTGAATCAATCATGTTATTTTGGGGATTTAAAAAGAACACTGATATAGTACACCAACATGAAGACAACATGAGGACAACATGAGGACAACATGAAGACAACATGAGGACAACATGAGGGTTAAAGTTGTCACTTCTCTGTGTTATTGTGGAGCGGGAGTGCCATCTTGTGGCTTTCTGGGTGTTGCACAGACACCACCAGCACCATCCGACTGTGCTTCATCAGACTGAGATCTACTAGAAATAGAAACAGCTGTACGCACCTTGTCTTTCAGACTCTTTTCTTTTAATTGTTTAATTTCTCCATCATCATGCTAATTATTGACTTAAAAAACGGTACGGTGACCTATCTCTGTCAGGCACAAGTTAATCTTCAGTCGTTCAAAGATCTCCTTCAGTAACTGGATGCAATTCATGTACATGTAGGCAAGTAATAACAATGATAACAAACACATACCACAGTCTCACTACATTGCCAAGTAAAGCACTGAATGTTTTGTTCATGATTTCAGATATACATAAACATTACTCTTTTAAATTTGCCTATGGAGATTTTGTCAGGGTCTACGATTACAACAGATTGACATGATGGATGACAGCATTGCGGCCAGTTCAGCAACTCTCAGTAAAATGGCTAAAAAAATAAGGGAGGTCTGTGTCACGGCGGTTGAAAGGATGAGGAGGCGTACAGGCCAGAAGATTGGTGGAAGAAGAGAGTTTGTTGTGATTGATGAGGGCCATTTTCTGCACAAAAGAAAGGTGTCCTATAATAATAGTTAATAAATAATTGTGAAATATAGTCAATTGTGTTTTTCTTAATATAATAATGTATCTTTTTGTATGTGTTTGTTGTTTTGTATCTTCATCAGTACGGGAGAGGACGAATGGTTGGTGGATGGAAGAGAAAGAAGTGGGTTTTTGGGATGTTAGGTGTCAAGCATGATCGAGGACGAACATCAAGAAAGCCTGTTCTACGTCTTGTGGAAAGAAGATCTCGAGGACATCTAGTCCCCTTTATCGCCCATCATGTGAGGCGTGGATCATTGATAATCAGTGATGAGTGGCGTGCCATACTCATACTCCCTGCACTAGGGTACAACCATCACACAGTCAACCACAGCAGGTGGTATGTAGATCCCCATACTGGTGCCCATACCCAACATATTGAGAGGGCCTGGAGATCCTACAAGGAGCAGATCTGGAGGCTTAGGGGAAATCGCACAGATAGTTTTCTTTCTGACCATCTTGCAATAATTGAGTGGAATGAATGGCTTGCAAAGAAACACCATAATGGTGTAAATGATCTTTCGAACCATAAAGAACTACTTTATATATGGTATGTCTTTGAAATATTTCATTTATAAATAGTGAACCCACTATTTTAAAAGTAGGAAAAAAAATCATCATTAAGCCCATTATAAAGGAGCTTATAAATATAGAATTCAACATGTAACGATGCTTATAAATTATTAACTAATGTGTATTAAGAAGAAGAACAATGTTTATGAATGACAAATAAAGAATTTACTTATGCTTAACTAATGCTTAATAATGTGAAGTTAAAACATTTATAACTTTGCTTATAAATTACTTACTAATGGGTATTAATGTATGAATAATGCTTTATAAATGATGAATTCCTAATTTACTAATGCTTAATTAATGCTTTATAGCGTGTAGTTATAATAAAGTGTTACCAAAACTTCCTTTTAGCCAGAAACCTCGGTCAGACCCAGTCTCTTTGTAGGCGGTGTCTGACGACCGGTTGGGGTCAGAATGAAGAGTGGAAATAACAAAAATAGCAAAAATAGTAGTTTGCAGCAGTTCTGTGTAGTAGTTCATGGCATAGCATGGCACTGTGCGGCATTACAAGGCACAGCAGGACGTAGCAGGACGTAGCAGGACGTAGCAGGACGTAGCAGGACGTAGCGGGGCGTAGCAGGACGTAGCAGGACGTAGCAGGACGTAGCAGGACGTAGCTGGGCACCGCAGAGTGTAGCAGATGAACATGGCACCGCAGAACGTGTAGCGGGACCAAGGCGACAGCTCCTACCATGATTTTGGAGCCTCCCTGATCCGAGGGAACATGCTGGGAAAAAGAACATAAGGACTCCGGGGAGTGATGCCCAGAGCTACCACTGCCCAAAATATTATATCTATTATATCCCTACTTCAACGCATTCTCATGAACAGGTGTCAAGATATTGCACAAACTTATGCACAACAAATCATTTGTTTTCTGTTTGTCTTTTTAGATTCGTGGAAGTCGTGTTTGAGTTTGGAACGATGACACTAAGTTTGATTACGAGAGATGGGCTGGTGGCCAGCCGGACAATTATAGGAGAGGAGAGTACTTCATTGAGATGAACTATTGGGGTAAGTAAATAAATGTTTTAGGAGGAGAGGTAGTAGGTATAATAAATGAATTACTTTATTTATTCATTTGACCTCAGACAAGAAAAGAGAGGCACACTTTGACGAAGGAGTGTAATTATTTAAGCAGCCCAACAAACAGGTCAAAGTAGAGGGGTATGAAGGAAGAACAGGACCCTCATCTTTAACTGCATACGATCTTTTCTACTCATAAAATATGATTAATCTTTTTCTTTGTGTGATTGAGAGATGGGAACATTTAAAACTTCTCCAGACCATGAAGACCAACAAACCCTATACAGGATGTGCTTCCTACTGACACTGATTAACATGTCTCTTCCAGACTGGGGACTCTGGAACGATTTGAACTGTTCTGATAAGAAGCCCTACGTGTGTGCAGTGAATGTCTAATAGTTCAGAGAGAACCTGAAGAGCAGCAGTTGGACCAGTCTGCTTCAACTGGAACCACTGCAAGCTTTTATATTTACTGCAATAAATATTTACCTTCAGAAAACATGTTGATGGTTCCTGTTTTCTGTTAGTCACCGATCCATCTCCTCATGTCATAGGAATTTCAGTTAATTACTGACATTTTCTGATAAAGGCTAGCCTACTTTAAGCAATAATACACTAGAGGGTGTGATTTAACAACATGACAGTGATGAGGCTAGGACCATCAGCAATAGTGGTGTTATGATACCAAAAATTCAGTAGTCGGTGTAAAAACATTCTTGATACCACGATAATAAAAAGATTTTCTTAGATTCCATGGACTTTAACTTAAAACATGAACTTCTCTAATAAAATATCAAAATGTCATGACAAGACAATCAAAACATGTGCAATAGAACATAGAATAACATAATAAAGTGCAATAAAGGGTCATAGTGCAACAACTAGTCTCCCCAGACACATTCCAGACTTTTAGACAGGTTTTCAAAAGGGACCGTGCTAAAACAACAACCGTGTTTCTAACAGTTGCGAGACCAGAGACGTTACACCTCCCCCGGGTAAATATTGTCAGGTTAGAGTCCAAAAAAATGCAGAGTTGGCTATTTCCTCCAGAACAGGTAGCTAAGCAATAGCTTCAGGCTAATTTATTATGGCTACAAGCGACAGGCATTTTATGTCATTTCAACATTCACGTACTCACATTTAATTATATAGCTAGAGAAACATTTCCCGAATTAGTTTCTTGTGCTACGGCTCCTTGGCCTATTAAGTCCCTTTGGTTGCTGGGATGTAGGGATTGGCTAATGAGGACTGATGATTGACACCTGATCAACTGATTTCTCACGTGTCAATAAATAGGATTGTGTGAGCATTCATTGGGCCTCTCTCTCCCTCAAGGTTGCTTGATAAATTTGGATTTTGGGTTTATTTACTTTTGCATTCTAATCGTGATCCAATCAAACCCTTAGACCTGGTCTTTGGATCCAATGCCTGCAGTGGGTCAGCCATTTGAACATCTCATTATTGACTGTGTGGGTCCACTTCCCCGGTCTAAAATTAGGTTTTGCTCACATGTTAACTGTGAACTCTGGGATGGCAGAAGGATTTTTTTTAGTTGCCTATAATCTGCATTTATTTTAGAGACGGACATATATTTTAAGTGTTTTTATTCATCAGTATGATAGTCTGCAGTTTAAAAAAACATTTGCATGATTGCCGTTACTTAAACAGTAATGGAAATCATGCAAATGAATAAAATACTTTTAATATATAGATTTTTTTATTAAACAGTAACGGCAATCATACAAATTAATAAAATATATATATATTTTTTTAACTAAACGTTAAAAAACCACCAAATATTAAAAGTGTTTTATTCTTTAGCATGATAGTTGACGCAGGCTTATTTTATTCCAGACAATAGTCTGCATTTATCTTGTCAACACAATCTTAACATTCAGAAATCAGCAAATTACCGCATGAGACGGGAGGGATGACATGGGATGCTCCAGGCTGCAGCCAAACCCGTCTCCAAAATTCTGCAGTGATTGGGCTCAGGCATTGACAGGAGGCTCCATAGCCCCTCCTAATGTGCACCCTGAATTCTTCAAAAGTAATAATTTTTCATACAAACTTTCAGGGAAAATGTGGATAATCTGGAAGTCTATCAAGCGATTCAAAAAAAAAAAAAAACGATATGGTGATTTTCGTGTGAAATATATTTAATTTTTCGAAGACTTGTTTGAGGACTTTAGGATCCACAAAAACTCTCTAAATCTTGCAGCCATGTGCAGAAGATGAAACTGTTTCATCTGAGTACACATTGAGGTTTGGGAATGGTATGATTGCTCTATGATTGCACCCCCTAATTTGTTTTAGCCTGGTTTTAGCCCTTGGGCACATTTTTGACCCATCCAGCCATCCATCTTCATCCGCTTATCCGGTATCAGGTCGTTGGGGAAGCAGTTCGAATAGGGGACCCAAAACTTCCCTTTCCCGAGCCACATCAACCAGCTCCGACTGGGGGATCCCGAGGCGTTCTAAGGCCAGGTCGGAGATAAAATCTCTCCACCTAGTCCTGGGTCTTCCCCGAGGCCTCCAGATGGAGCTGGACGTTCCAGGAGGCATCCTCACCAGATGCCCGAACCACCTTAACTGTCTCCTTTCGACGTGAAGAAGCAGCGGCTCTACTCCGATCTTCTCACAGATGACTGAGCTTCTCAGCTTATCCCTAAGGGAGACGCCAGCCCCCCTCCTGAGGAAAACCATTTTGGCCGCTTATACCCTGGATCTCGTTCTTTGGGTCATGAGTCCCGTGAGCTGGAATGAGCTAAAAACATGAAACTTAGTGGAATAACTGATAATGGGGGGATGTGCATCCACTCATCACAGACCTCCCAGGGTATGTCCAGATAAGTGCCCCGCATATACCCAGACAGTCTTAAACCTCTCTGAGAGCACGGTTCCCCAAACGGTACCTGTTTTTCCACAACGTGTTTTCATGAATTTTTTTTTATGAATTGCAAGCAATAAATCGTGACCAACACGGTCATGCAGCACATCATTAGAAAGCTTAAAGTCTTGTGATTCCATCAAGCCCCCGCACAAAGCATAAGGTGACTTACAGCGGTTATAATCATGTTATGAAGTTAAGAAACACTGCGCCGTTTCTGTCTAAATCGAGCGTGCATCCCTACCTTTGTCCTCGTGTCTTTATCCACAGCGGTGAAAGATATTCATAAACATTTATTTCCTAAATCGCAAACACTCAAAGGAATTAGAATATCCAAGCCTTGTAATCCATAATTATCTGCTCCCCTCACAATCTTGTAGTTTCTGGCCAGGTTTCGACGTTCAGAAATCTAGATTTAGCATAATTTCTCGGTTTTTATAGCTTGTAACTTTTTCCCTGTGCGGGCTAGAAAGAAGGTCGACACACCATTAGAATCTGTGGCTTCTACAGATTGCAATGAACCTTGTTCCCAGCCAATGATATCGAACAGTCCCCATTGGGCCCATGTGGGAAAGATGGACACTAGATCCGAGCACTTATAAGAGGAGGTCATAAAACTGGCATCCCTGTGTAGCCAATAAGAAGACGAGTTGATTGATATCAAACATGGCCAACAAAAACTATTCCTGTGATCCCTTTCAGCTGTCTGAAAACGAAAATATGGCCTTCTGATGGCATTTCACCATTTCATGAAATTATGATTACTTATTTCTATAAATCTATGTATGTACTTCTTTCAGACATACCTGTGAGTGATGTGGATGTGTTTTTGTATTTCAGAAGTTTTGTATTTAGCACTTTTTTGGCTTTTTTAGAAATAAGAAATAAGACAAACGCACAGACATATCTGTAGAAATACATTCATATAAAATCCATTTTATAAGTCATATTTTTCTGGATTTTTTCTGTTCTAAGTTGAGACATGAGGCTAGGGTACTATTTTAGTATATAGCACCTGTAATATGCTTACAGTAGTGCTTTTTATTAATTTTTCAGATGATTTACTTGGACGGAAATAGAAATTCTGTGTTCTAACCTCTGTAGCTCTGTGTCAGTAAGGCCTAGTGTCACACTGCCACTAGAAACAACAAGTTGAGAGTGTTAACTTCCCAATGACCTCAGGGTCATCCCAGAGGGCCAAAGCATGTGGAAACTGCAGCATGTTTTAGGGGGTAAAAATTTAGGCGAGAAAATCATATATTTTCAAGTGGTTTTCAAGAGGTTAAAAGAGCAACATAGGTAAGTGGCATTACACACATTTTACTGTAAATCACATATTCATTGTTGGATCATCAAAAAAAATCTCAGGATATGTCCTTTCAAGTACCGGAACCACGCCCTGAAAGTTGTATTGGAATTGAACACCAGAGGGCGATATAAATGCAAACAAACAGCAGATGATATAGCAATATTATGGCTATAAATGACTAAATATGTGTCCAATCAACACAAAACTTCCAGGAAATGTCTATATAATGACCTCACACATACACTGCAAGTCTCATTCAAATTGATATCTAGGGGGCACTGTATATGCACAATAACTGGACGTGGAATGACGCAAATCAAGGTTTGATCTTGGAATCGCAGCTTGCAGCTTTTATTAGCAATTGTTTTTGTGTTGTCATCTGCTTTCTCACATTGCCGGGAGCTGGACTGGGCTAAATATCAGACTGAATTGAAAATAAATGTTTTTGACAAATGACTTGTAGGCATTTTAAACAAAGTGAACAGTTTGTCCAATCGTCATAAAGCTTGCAGAATGTTTTATATCAACATGACATTGGACCACATATGTGAAATTACGCTGAAGTTGCTGTGGAGAAAAAAGGTTTGAACCCGCAAATCGCTGCTTGAGCTTATATTCTTTTTCTGCAAATTAACATGCTGGAACTTTAGTCAAATTTTAGAACATAAGTTATCACAAACTAGCTCTGGTTGTAAACGCAGGTATGCCTAATGCTGACATGAGGACCAATGGATCACTGACAAACAGGAAAAGAAACAGGAACCATAAACATGTTTTCTGATGCTGAATATTTTTCGCAGTAATTGTAAAAGCTTGCAGTGGTTTTAGTTGAAGGAGACTAGTCCACCTGCTGGTCTTGAGGTTCTCTCTGAACTACTAGACCTTCACTGCACACACCCTGGACCTATTCTCCTCAAATCTTATATCGTTCCAGCGTCCCCAGTCTGGAAGAAACATTTTAATCAGTGTCAGCAGGAAGCACATCTTGTATAGGGATGTTGGTCTTCATAGTCTGGAGAAGTTTTAAATGTTCCCAACTCTCAATCACACAAAGAAATAGATTAATCATATTCTATGAGTAGAAAAGAATGTATGCAGATAAAAATTAGAGTCCTGTTCTTCCTTCATACCCCTCTACTTTAAACATTTATTTTGCTGCTTTAATAATTAAACTCCTTCGTCATAGCCTCTCTGAACTTGTCTGAGATCAAATTTATAAATTATTTAATTTATTATAACACACTATCTGTCCTCCTAAACAATGTGTTTACTTACCCGCATAGACCATCTCAACGCAGAGCTCTCTCCTCATATAGTTGTCAGGCTGGCCACCAGCCCAAGAGTAGTAGTTAAAAGGACTGTCATCCATCCAAACATATCGATTTTCACCTCGAGAAGTCTAAAAAGACAAACAGAAAACAAATGATTGCCTGAGGTTGACTGTTTGTTCAAATGGCCAATTATCATCAGATTAACTTTCCACTCTCACCAATTACCTGCTTCAAACTACCAACGGTTATTTGTTGTCTGATTAGTTTGAACTGTAAAAGCACACATTACTTGAAGGAAAAACATACAATAAGTAGATAATAACTGGAATTTTTTGCAACCAAATGCATTTTAAATATTTCCATCTCAAAGTTTATACACAGGGCTTTCAACCGGGGGGGGGGGGGGGGGGGGGGGGGGGGGGGGGGGGGGGGGGCCGTGTTTGTGCATCGTGGAAACAGGTGTTTATGACCTCACATAGCTCTTGACCCAGTTCCGAATCTTATTTTCTCAGCTACATTCAACTGGAAGACCTCTACACTTAACTGTCATGTGATCACTCTTTATGTGATGGGCCAGCAGCCACCATAACTTTGGAGTATATTATATGAAATATGAAAAATATTAAATATCATACAAACCTGTTCATGAGAATGTGTTGAACTAGGACTAAATAGGGCTTCACGAACATAAACATTTACTGCTTACATCAGTAAGGTAGGCTCCGATCCAGTAGTTAGCGTCTCTGGTGCTGACTCTGTGAATGACACATTGGACTTGATTCAGCTCCTGGTCACTGTGTATATCCAAAGAGATAGTTACTCTGGATGGCATTACCCTGGCCTCCAGCACCACTGTGAGGAATCTTGGAGTTATCTTT
>NC_048407.1:34015629-34018508 GCF_013103735.1 Etheostoma cragini
TCCATGTCCCAGAAATGCTAGTTACTAACCTAGCTCTGGGGAGTCATTCCCCGGAGTCCTTATGTTCTTTTCCCCCAGCATGTTCCCTTGGATCAGGGAGGCTCCAAAATCAGGGTAGCAGCTGTCGCCTTCGTCCCGCTCCACGTTCTGTGATGCCATGTTCTACTGCTACACTGCAGTGCCCTGCTACGTCCTGCTGTGCCTTGTAATGCTGCACAGCGTCCTGCCATGCCATGAACTACTACAAAGAACTGCTACCAACTACTATTTCTTTCTATTTTTGTTATTTCCACTCTTCATTCTAACCCCAACCGGTCGTCAGACACCGCCTACCATGAGCCTGGGTCTGTCCGAGGTTTCTGCCTTAAAGGAAGTTTTTCCTCGCCACTGTTGCACTGTTGCTTGCTCTGGAGGAGACTACTAGAACTGTTGGGTCCTTGTAAATTATGGAGTGTGGTATATCTGTAAAGTGTCTTGAGATAACTCTTGTTATGAATTGATACTATAAATAAAATTGAATTGAATTGAATTGAATTGGATCGATACCAGATGGCCAGCTGGGAATTTTTTACAGGCATTCTGAAATGAACACAAATCAGGAGAATTAGTTTCCACTGATAATTTTTCATTTTCTTTTAAACTTTCTTGTGTTAGTTTTTTCTTTTCAAATTACACATTTAAATTGAAGCTTTTGCATTTTGTCTTTTCTATTACTCCAAAAATACATTTCACCTTTCATTATGACGTTGCCAAAAAAACATCAATGTATTTGTTATTGTTCTTTTAAATTTAAATACTGTGTCATATGATCTACCATAGCTGTACGTCAGTAATCAGAATATACTTTTAGAATATATAATTAAACTTCACAAGTCAAAAGAGAAAATCTTGTTCTCAAATCTTCTTTCATCACATCTTATGCTGAACTTGAAAGACGGTCTGAACAGCATGAAGTCACATTTACTGTCTGTAGTCAGATGTGTGTTTTTTCTCACCTCTGCATCATGATGATAAATATGCTTATTATCGAAGAACGCCTTCACACAGCGGTTGTTAACAATCTGGAGCCAGCCTTCTCCGAGGTCCTGTTTCTACACGGTATGGCCGGATACTTGGTCCTACACATTTCTGCAGTATCCCCTGTATCAAAGACAGAAGAGGATCTACTGTACCCACTGAACCAACCCGGCCACGTCTTGTTCCTGTTGTCTGTGTAGACTGATTGTTTAGTGACTGTGTGTTCTTACCGGCTGCAGAGACCGACATGGACATCAGCACCACCAGAAGAAGGATGGCAGTAACCACAACAGGACGCATGGTTCAGGCTCTCACAGCGCTCTGCAACTGGAATATAAACGTAAAAGACACAGGAATAATTTTATGTAAATAGATATATATGTATATATAAAAACAGAATATTCATAAACAACTCAACCAGTATAAAACTGAAGTGGTTATATCTCTGAAGGCTGAGAGAGACTGACTGGCCACAGAATTAGTTTCACCAGGAACTTATCCCACCATAACAAACAAGAAAGTCATCTTTGAACTAAATTCTGCTAGTTTTTACAGACAATAAGTGACAGATATAATTATAGATTGATTTTGAACCAGGAAACCCCCTCATGTCCTCTAAAGTCTTTTAGTTGGTTCAAAGTGCAGGTGGTTTTTAGTTTTAATGCCTGATGAAGATCTGAAAGCAGCTCAAAGTGTTGAGATCTTTAAACTGAAATTTTAAACCTTTAAATGTCCTTTTCTGTTCTATTGAAACACAGAGAGACAAACGGGACTCACCTCAGGTGAAGTAGTGGAGTAGTCTCGTTCCTTGTTCCTCGTCCGTCTGGATGTCAGTCTGATCTCTGCCTCAGTTAAAGATTCACAGCTGATGCCCTGAATGACCTGTCTGTGTCTGTGAAAAAGGTTGATTGCAAAATCCTCTCATAGAACTCAATTGTCACAAACGTAGGGCCTATTGACCGGGCCGATGACCCGGGGTGT
This sequence comes from Etheostoma cragini, assembly GCF_013103735.1. Lineage (NCBI taxonomy): Eukaryota > Metazoa > Chordata > Actinopteri > Perciformes > Percidae > Etheostoma > Etheostoma cragini. Next base: position 34,017,628 of record NC_048407.1, read on the forward strand.
GTGTGAAAGCATAAGCATATTGGTGGGGAGGCAAACGTTGATGAATATTAAGAGGTTTGAGCTGCATGTGTGTGGTACATTGCTGTTGCACATATCCTATTAACATTAATTAAGTTAAAGGGACAAAACTGGTCCACTGGTCTATAGCGTACCCTAATTGCCAATCTTTACCAAATTTGGTCCAGAGCTTCAGAGCAGCATGACGAGCCAGCATCACGAGTTTCATGTTAATATGTCTAACTGTGGCAGAGATATTGCAAATTTTCCAGTTAAATATATTGAGTTATTGGCTAAAACAAAAACACGTTGATCATAGACCCCCTAATGCACAATCGTTGCTACATTTGGTACAGAGCATCGTAGTGGGACGTTGAACGTTGAGTCTTATTTATCAGATCGATCTCAGTTTGTTCATGTTAACGATGAATCCTCTGTGCACGCCAAAGTTAGTCATGTCCCACAAAGATCTGTGCTCGGTCCAATCCTGTTAACTTTATATATGCTTCCTTTAGGCAATATTATCAGGAAACACTCCATAAACTTTCATTGTTATGCAGATGATTATATATATATATATATATATATCAATTATATCTGTCGATCAAGCCGGATGAAACTAATCAGTGAGCTAAACTTCAAATGTGCCTTCAGGATATTAAAACCTGGATGACCTGTAATTTTCTAATGTTAAACTCAGATAAAACTGAAGTTATTGCTCTGGGACCCAAGCACCTCCGTGACGCATTATCCAAAGATATAGTTGGTCTGGATGGCATCACCCGGGCCTCCAGTACCACCCTGGTCTCCAGCACCACCCTGGCCTCCAGCACCACTGTGAGGAATCTTGGAGTTATCTTTGACCAAGACATGTCCTTTAATTC
>NC_048407.1:34018608-34022007 GCF_013103735.1 Etheostoma cragini
AGCACTACGCTCCCAGAATGCAGGGTTACTTGTGGTTCCTAGAGTCTCTAAAAGTAGAACGGGAGCCAGAGCGTTCAGTTATCAGGCCCCTCTCCTGTGGAACCAGGTTCCAGTCTGGGTTCGGGAGGCAGACACCGTCTCCACATTTAAGAGTAGGCTTAAGACTTTCCGTTTGATAAAGCTTATAGTTAGGGCATAGAATCGAATATTGTTAGGGAGTAGTAGTTAGTCACATAGTTTTCAGATTTATCTATCATATAATCAAGAATATAGTAAAACTAAGGGGAGACTTGGCATACAGCTCGATCCGGTTGAGGAGCGTTCTAACCTAACCAGGCTCCTCTCTTTACCTTGTCTCTCTTGGTTTTGCTGTAATAGTTTTAGACAGCTGGGGACTTGCTTTGACACACTGAGTTCCTCTCTCCTCTATCTTCCTATCTTTTCATTTATGTGCATCCATGTCCCAGAAATGCTTGTTACTAACCTAGCTCTGGGGAGTCATTCCCCGGAGTCCTTATGTTCTTTTTTCCCCAGCATGTTCCCTCGGATCAGGGATGCTCCAAATTCATGGTAGCAGCTGTCGTCATGGTCCCGCTCCATGTTCTGCGGTGCCATGTTCATCTTCTACACTCTGCGGTGCCCAGCTACATCCTGCTGGGCCTTGTAATGCCGCACAGTGCCCTACTATGCCATGAACTACAATTTTTTCTATTTTTATTATTTCCACTAACCCCAACCGGGCCGTCAGACGCCGCCTACCAAGAGCCCGGGTCTGTCCAAGGTTTCTGCCTAAAAGGAAGTTTTCCCTCTCCACTGTGACCCTGTTGCTCTTCTGGAGGAAACTACTAGAACTGTTGGGTCCTTGCAAATTTCGGAGTGTGGTCTAGACCTACTCTATTTGTAAAGTGTCTTGAGATAATTCTTGTTATGAATTGATACTATAAATAAAATTGAGTTGAATATATATACACCACTAGTGCCCTAACCCACAAAATTCACTGGGTATATCTAGGGCACTTATCTGAACATACCCAGCCAGTCTTATATACATACTCCACTAGGGGGGCTACAAGTGCAAGATAGGTGTGTGGCATTACATACATTTTACTATAAATCACATATTCCTTGTCCGATCATTACAAATCTTTCAGGATCCGCGCCCTGAAAGTTTTATTCAAATTGAACAGCAGGGGGCGCTATAAATGCAAACAAACGGCAGATGATATAGCAAAAATCAGGCTATGAATGACTAAATATTTGTCCAATCAACCCAAAACTTCCAGGAAATGTCTACATAATGACTTCACATATAAGAGACAAGGATCACAAACTAGCTCTGGTTGTAGATACAGACATCCCTAATGATGACAAGAGGGCAGATAGATCAGTGGCAAACCGGAAAAGAAACAGGAAACATCAACATGTTTTCTGATGCTGAATATTTATTGCAGTAAATGTAAAAGCTTGCAGTGGTTCCAGTTGAAGCAGACCGGTCCAACTGCTGGTCTTCAGGTCCTCTCTGGACCTCTAGACCTTCACTGCACACACCCAGGGCCTATTCTCCTCACAGCTCACATCGTTCCAGCGCCCCCCGTCTGAAAGAAACATGTTAATCAGTGTCAGCAGGACACATCCTGTATAGGCTTGGTTGGTCTTCATGGTCTGGAGAAGTTTTAAATGTTCCCAACTCTCAATCACATGAAGAAATAGATTAATCATATTCTATGAGAGGAAAAGATTGTATTCAGTTAAAAATGAGGGTCCTGTTCTTCCTTCATACACCTCTACTTTGACCTGTTTGTTGTGCTGCTTTAATAATTAAACTCCTTTCTCATAGCCTTTCTGATCTTGTCTGAGGTAAAATTAATACAGTAATTCATTTATTATAAACGACTATCTCTCCTCCTAAACCATTTACTTACTTACCCACATAGACCATCTCAATGCAGTACTCTCTCAGCATATAGAAGTCAGGCTGGCCACCAGCCCAATAGGTGTAACCAAAAGGACTGTCATCCGTCCAAACATACTGACGAAATGGAATGGGACCTGCACCACTCTAAAAAGACCAACAGAAAACAAATGATTGCCTGAGGTTGACTACTTGGCCAAACGGCCAATTATCATCAGATTAACTTTCCACTCCGTCACCAATTACCTGCTTTCAACTACCAACGGTTATTTGTTGGCTGACAAGTTTGAACTGTACATTTTCTCAACTATGAAAGGTAGGATATATTTTTTGTAATTAAAGAATGCATGCCGTTAGGGTGGCAGCAATGGTCAAGGGCTTCGACAGACCAGACCCGGGCGGCAGAGGCTGGCTGACGTGGAATGTCACCATCCTGTGGTGAGTTGGGTCACGGGGTGGGGGAAGACTCTGGGCAGAACTGGTTAGCCCAAACGGGTAGTGCGGGTAAATTGGGAACGTCTGGATGAGGCCCCTGTTCGACGGACTTTCAACTCACACCTCTGCCGGATTTTTTTGGGCATCCCTGTGGAGGCTGGGGGCATTGAACCTGAGTGGACAATGTTCAAAGTTTCCATTGCTGAAGCTCCGGCGCGAGCTGTGGTCTTAGGGTCTTAGGTGCCTCAAGGGGCGGTTACCCACGAACACCCTGGTGGACACCGGTGGTCAGGGAACCCAACAACTGAAGGAGTCTTTCCGGGATATGTTATCCCAGAGGACTCTGCAGCCTCTGCCATGACAGAGGCAAAGCAGCGGGTGGGGAGATAGGGTGAGAAGCTCAGTCATCCGAGAGGAGCTCGGAGTAGAGCCGCGCTCTTTCGCGTCGAAAGGAGCCAGTTGAGGTGGTTTGGGTATCTGGTAAGGATGCCTCCTGGGCGCCTCCAGACTAGGTGGAGGGATCATATCTCCATCTGGCCTGGGAACGCCTTGGGATACCCCAGTTGGAGCTGGTTAATGTGGCTCGGGAAAGGGAAGTTTGGGGTCCCCTACTGGAGTTGCTGCCCCCGCGACTCAATACCGGATAAGCGGATGAAGATTTTTTGCAACCATATGCATTTTAAATATTGCCATCTCAAAGTTTATACACAGGGCTTTCAACCGGGGGAGCCGTGTTTGTGTCCAGGAGAAGTTAAGACTTTCATCCTGGAAACGGGTGTTTATGACCTCAAGGAGCTCTGGACCCGGTTCAGAATCTTATTTTCTCAGCTACATTCAACTGTAAGACCGCTACACTTAACTGTCATGTGACCACTCTTTATGTAACGGGCCAGCAGCCACCATAACTTTGTAGTACATTATATGAATTGTGCATAAGTTTGAGCAATATCATACAAAGCTGTTCATGAGAATGCGTTGAACTAGGACTAAATAGGGCTTCACCAACAGAAACATTTAATGCTTACCTCAGTAAGGTAGGCTCCGATCCAGTA
>NC_048407.1:34022107-34030145 GCF_013103735.1 Etheostoma cragini
ATCTACTGTACCCACTGAACCAACCCGGCCACATCTTGTTCCTGTTGTCTGTGTAGACTGATTATTTAGTGACTGTGTGTTCTTACCGGCTGCAGAGTCCGACATGGACATCAGCACCACCAGAAGAAGGATGGCAGTAACCACAACAGGACGCATGGTTCAGGCTCTCACAGCGCTCTGCAACTGGAATATAATCTAGTGACACACAGAAAAAAAGTGTTTTTTAGTTTTTATGCCTGATGAAGCTCTGAGAGCAGCTCAAAGTGTTGAGATCTTTAAAGTGAAATTTGAAACCTTTAAATGTCCTTTTCTGTTCTATTGAAACACAGAGAGACAAACGGGACTCACCTCAGGTGAAGTAGTGGAGTAGTCTCGTTCCTTGTTCCTCGTCCGTCTGGATGTCAGTCTGATCTCTGCCTCAGTTAAAGATCCACAGCTGATGCCCTGAATACATGTGAATTTATTAACTTTTAACTGATCAAACAATGTGATGAGAACACAGTGCAAAAAAAATTACTAAACATTTTAAGTCAACGTAAGTCAATAAGCCGCGGGTCAAGGTGGGACTTCGTGGTGAGACCAAACGTGAGTGTGTCTGGGAGTACGCTCAGGGATTATTTGATTTTACTTCCAACCGTCATCTTCAAAGCACATAAAGATACAGGTGCCCTCCTCTCCCTGAGGAGATGTTGAACCTGTGCAGGTGCTTTGAATCATCCTGGAAAGAATTAAGAAATCATCTTATTTCTTGTCCTCACTTTCCCTGAGTGAAACTCCTAATATTTGATAGAAACAGGGCAGCGAGTGTTCTTTTAAAATCTGAACCTCAAAAATACAAATCAAACAAATTCAAGGGCAGCTGGACTTGGTTAAGGTTCTTGAAGTCTCTGATCCAAGGCTTATTTTTGGCCATTTGGCCTTATGTGAGAATGTCACTGATGGTTGTTCAGACATGACCTGTCTGTGTCTGTGAAAAAGGTCTATTGCAAAGTCCTCTCATAGAACTCAAATGTCACAATCGTAGGGCCTATTGACTGGGCCAATGACCCGGGGTGTGTGTGAAAGCATAAGCATAACGGTGGGGAGGCAAACGTCGATGAATATTAAGAGGTGTGAGCTCCATGTGTGTGGTACATTACTGTTGTACCTATCCTATTAACATTAATTAAGTTAAAGGGACAAAACTGGTCCACATAGTCTATAGCGTCCCCTAATTGCCAATCTTTACCAAATTTGGTCCAGAGATTCAGAGCAGCATGACGAGCCAGCATCACGAGTTTCATGTTAATATGTCTAACTGTGGCAGAGATATTGCAAATTTTCCAGTTAAATACATTGAATTGTTTTAGCTTCTCTGCATTGGCTTCCTGTAAAATCCAGAATAAAATTTAAAATCCTTCTTCTCACCCACAAAGCCCTTCATGGTCAGGCACCATTTATCTTAAAGAGCTCTTAGTACCTTACAACCCTACAAGAGCACTACGCTCCCAGAGTGCAGGGTTACTTGTGGTTCCTAGAGTCTCTAAAAGTACAACGGGAACAATGGCGTTCAGCTATCAGGCTCCTCTCCTGTGGAACCAGGTTCCAGTTTGGGTTCAGGAGGCAGACACCGTCTCCACATTTAAGAGTAGGCTTAAGACTTTCCTTTTTGATAAAGCTTATAGTCAAAGAGATAACTATTGTTGTGATTTAGCACTATATATGAATAAAATTGAATTGAATATTGTTTGGGAGTGAGGAGTTGCAGTGTCCGCCTAATACATATATATAATAAAACTAAAGGAAGACTTGGCTTACAGCCCAATCCAGTTGGGGAGAGTTCTAGCCCGACCAGGCTCGCCTCTTTAACATGTCTCTCTTAGTTAGACAGCTGGGGACACCCTTTGACACACTGAGCTCCTCTCTCCTCTATCTTTCTATCTTTCCATTTATGTGCATCCATGTTCCAGAAATGCTTGTTACTAACCTAGCTCTGGGGAGTAACTCCACGGAGTCCTTATGTTCTTTCTTCCCCAGCATGTTCCCTCGGATTCATCTGCTACACACTGCGGTGCCCAGCTACGTCCTGCTACGTCCTACTGTGCCTTGTAATGCCCACAGTGCCCTGCTATGCCATGAACTCATACAAAGAACTGCAACAAACTACTATTGTTTCTATTTTTGTTATTTCCACTCTTCATTCTAACTGGGGTCTGGGTCTGGGTCTTGGTCTGTCCCAGGTTTCTGCCTAAAAGGAAGTTTTTCCACTCCTCGCCCTGTTGCTTGCTCTGGAGGAAACTACTAGAACTGTTGGGTCCCTGCAAATTCTGGAGTGTGGTCTAGACCTACTCTATCTGTAAAGTGTCTCCAGATAACTCTTGTTATGAATTGATACGATAAATAGCATTAAATTGATTTGAATTGGTGGCCTAGTGTTTAACCCTTGTATTGACTCATGTTATTATTGGCATAAGTACATGTCATGAGAGCAAAAGCATCTTGACTTTCTTCGAAAAAAATTATGAATTTTGTCAACTGTATAAGTTTTAATGATTATTTCTTCACAGTGTGACTCCCAAGACATATAAGAAGTGTTTTAGAAAGGAAAATGGCTTATTCATAACTTATCTGTCTGAGATATCAATACATATTTGGAAGATTCATTTATTTATTTATTTATTTATTTATCTTTAAGGCCCTACAACCATTTTAAACATGCAAGTGACCTCATTGCAACCCAAATATTCTAATAACCCAGTTTGTCCTAAAAAAAAAGGAAGTTCATATCTTGACTGTCCACAACAGGGTTGATGTTTTACAAGTTGTTATAAAATACGGACAATAAACTTAAAAAATGGCCTTAGGGCTCAGAGGGTTAAATGAAGTAGCACAGACTTACACCAGTTCATTTTAAAGCCTGGTAAGCTTCTCTTTAAGATTGCGTGGAAGTCTGGGACCGTTTCTAAGGAGTGGCAGACTGGGGTGGTGGTTCCCCTCTTCAAAAAGGGGGACCAGACGGTGTGTGCCAATTACAGGGTTATCAAATTTCTCAGGCTCCCTGGTAAAGTCTACTCCAAGGTGCTGGAGAGGAGGGTTCAGCCGATAGTCAAACCTCGGTTTGAACATGAACAATGCGTATTCCGTCCTGGTCGTGGAACAACGGATCAGATCTTCACTCTCGCAAGGATCCTGGATGGAGCTTGGCAGTATGCCCAACCAGTCTACATGTGTTTTGTGGATCTGGAGAAATTGTATGACCGGGTCGCTTCTCAAGGCCATCCGATCTCTGTATGACCAAAGCGAGTGCTGTGTCCAGGTTCTCTGCAGTAAGTCGGACTCGTTCCAGGTGAGGGTTGGCCTCCGTCAGGGCTGCACTTTGTCACCAATCCTGTTTGTAATATTTATGGACAGGATATCGAGGCGTAGTCGGGGTGGGGAGGGGTTGAAGTTCGGTGGGTTAAGGATCTCTTTGCTTCTTTTGCAGATGATGTGGCCCTGATGGCGTCATCAGTCTGGGACCTTCAGCACTCACTGGATAGGTTCGCAGCCGAGTGTGAAGCGGCTGGGATGAGGATCAGCACCTCTAAATCTGAGGCCATGGTTCTCAGCAGGAAACCAATGGAGTGCTTTCTTCAGGTAGGGAGTGAGTCCTTACCCCAAGTTAAGGAGCTTAAATACCTTGGGGTCTTGTTCACGAGTGAGGGGACCATGGAGCGTGAGATTGGTCGAAAAATCTGAGCAGCGGGTGCGGCATTACATTTAGTTCATCGTGCCCTTGTGACGAAAAGAGAGCGGAGCCAGAAGGCAAAAACAGGACTAGGTGGAGAGATTATATCTCCAATCTGGCCTAGTAAGGCCTCAGGTTCCCCTAGTCAGAGCTAGTTGATGTGGTTTGGAGAAGGGAAGTTTGGGGTTCTCTGCTGGAGCTGCTGCCCCTGCGACCCGATACCGGATAAGAGGATAAAGATGGATGAAGCTTCCATAGTCTTTGCATATATATAAGATAGAAGGTGAGGAAGTGTTTACAGTGAAAACATTTTTAACTATGTTGTAATTTTAAGGTTCACAATTGAAAAGCCCATTTGCTGCTTTTTAAAACTATCCAGTTATAGCAGTTTCACTCAGGGAAAGTAAAGTCAGAAAACAGTTTATAATTAATCCTTAATTCTTCCCAGGATAATGCAGAGCTGCTAAAAGCAAGAACAAGATCAAAGTCTCCTCTATTTGCTGTACAAGCACTTCAGGGTGAGGACACCTTGTATCTATATTGAACTTTTAATATTAGGGTTTGACAGTAAGATCGACACTCTCTCTAAATAACCCAGAGAAAGCAACGCTGCAAAGATGCTGCAGGAGAAACGTAATGGGTCCTGTGCCAGTTTCAACACTCAGACTTTGAGGCGCGTTCCCGACAATGTTCTCTAAGGCTATCTGGGCGCCGTTCATTCAGAAACCTTAAGGAGGGAGAGGGAGCCCTTTTAACATGCCAGCTGTTCCCTGCCCAAAATCTAGGTGATCTCTGAAGCATTTTTAAAACCTTCCAGACAAGCTAGCATGATGTAGTCGGTAGCAGTGGATTCCTCCGATCATCTAGTTGAATCAGACAATCTAATTTTTTAAACCCAGCCCTAATTATTGTCTACTTTGAATGTTTTGGCTTATGAAGATGGTGGATTTTAGCCCAGTTTTGGAACAAGATTTTGCAATTTATGTTGAGTTTGTGTGTAGTGAGGCCTTTCTAAATACAAGGATCACAAAATAGCTTGGGGTATAAATACTGTGGTAGTCGTCTTGCATTGCCATACAATGTGCCATTTTAGAAAGAAATCTACAACATTGAGAACAATACTCTAATCTTTGGATTGGGGCAGACCATTGAGGAATTCTAGAGAGATGTCTAACCAGGGGTGCTGGGGAACTGGCAATGGGTGCAGGAGACCAGCTGTGGGCCGGTTGGAGAAGTTAGGCTGAATCCCGTTTCTCCATCTTACACCTATCCTTATTCCTACCCATACCCCTTACCCCTGGTCCTTGAAACGGGGTAAGGGCTAAGGGTGAAACATCCCCCTATGAAATTGGACACCACTTGTTTACATCACCATACAGTATTGATCACAAACTTCCAAGACACCGCCTCTGTCCGTCAATTGCGTGGGTTTTAACAGTGTCATATGCATTTCTATATTTCTATATTTTATAGTTATTTTATGTTCACTTTGGTGGTGCAGAGGCAGATGTTCTTATCTGTGTAGTAGTTAGGTCTGTTTGCAGTACATGTGTGTACACACACATGGTGTGTTGTATATCTGTTTCAGTTGTTACCGTTTTGATTGACATTGATGTTCAGAAAAACATTTTGTTAACAAAAATCTATCTTTATTGCCCAATAAATTACAAAACACATCAGGCAAAAACATTACATAAAATATATTATATTACAAAACCATAATCAACTAAAACAAAACAAAAAGATACAAGACCACAAGCAAACCAATTAACTACAGCTGATATTCCAGACCAGTCGGATGCCTGTTGGCAAGTTACCCCCCTACGGTATATACAGTATAAAGAGGACCAGCTGCTGTGTTCTCCTGTGTGATACGGGACGGTATATGTACAGCACGTAGCGATGTATCATAGACCCTTAATATTAATATATATACAGTATATGCAATTTATACAGTCCATTCAAAGCAGAGAAACGTTTGTAAAGTTTCAGTTAAGAACATGGTTTCAAGTATATATGACGAGAGTTTATTTCTGTTTCCAAGTCATTGTGGTTCTCTGTGTGATTTTAATACATTTCTGGGAGATGTAATTTCCTCTTTTATGAATGTAAATGTAATCACTTTTTATAGTTATTTAACAATACATTAATCTGACATCCCTGCAGCATACATACTCTAAAAGCCCAGGTTCCCCTGAACTAAGAATGATGTCTATTATGTCATTGTGCATAACAGGGTTGAGTTTTTACATTATTACACAAGTACAGGCGAACAAGAGATGGGAAAAAGGCTTAGACTTCAGAGGGTTAAGGAGGGAGCGGTGGTGGACCCAAAAATGCAGAGACGAGGCGGCCGTGCAACATTTGAGGATTAAATCAAGAAGGGCGTATAGCAGGCAGGCAAAACTATGAAAAATAAAACTGGCAAAATAATTTCCAAAAAGATGAGAAAACAAAAGACCAAAAAAACTCACAGCGACAACGCGAGTAGAAAAAAACACACAATGATGAACTCAGATCAGGGAGTCAGTCCAGGTGAGCTGACCATCTGAAGGAGAGGGCCAGTCCTCAAGGGCCGGCCTACACGGTTCACACAGCAGGGCAGTGGAACCCTACTGAGGGGTGAGTTCACACTGCTATCAGCAAAAACCTTGGGATTATAGTTCAACGTCCCACTATGATGCTCTGTGTCAAATGTAGCGACAATTGTGCATCAGGCGGGTCTATGATCAACGTGTTTTTGTTTTGGCCAATAACTCAATGTATTTAACTGGAAAATTTGCAATATCTCTGCCAGAGTTAGACATATTAACATGAAACTCCAAATCTGGTAAAAATTGGTAATTAGGGGTAGCTATAGTCTATGTGGACCAGTTTTGTCCCTTTAACTTAATCAATGCTAATGGGATGTGTGCAACAGCAATGTACCACACACATGCAGCTCACACCTCTTAATATTCACCGACGTTTGCCTCCCCACCAATATGCTAATAATTTCACACACACCCCGGGTCATCGGCCCGGTCAATAGGCCCTACGTTTGTGACAATTGAGTTCTATGAGAGGACTTTGCAATCGACCTTCTTCACAGACACAGACAGGTCATGTCTGAACAACCATCGGTGGCATTCTCACATGAGGCCAAATGGCCAAAAATCAGCATGGACCAGAGACTTCAAGAACCTTAACCAAGTCCAACTGCCCTTGAATTTGTTCGATTTGTATTTTTTGAGGTTCACATTTTGAAAGAACACTTGCTGCCCTGCTTTTCCAATATTAGGAGTTTCACTCAGGGAAAGAGAGGACAAGAAATAATATAATTTCTCAATTCTTCCCAGGATGATTCAAAGCACCTGCACAGGTTCAACATCTCCTCAGGGAGAGGAGGACACCTGTATCTTTGTGTACTTTTAAGATGAAGGTTGGAAGTACAATCAAATTATCCATGAGCATACTCCCAGACACACTCATGTTTGGTCTCACCATCAAGTCCCACCTTGACCTGCGGCCTATTGACTTACGTTGATTTAAAATGTTTTGTAATGTTTTTTGCACTTTGTTCTCATCACACTGTTTGATCAGTTAAATCACATGTATTCAGGGCATCAGCTGAGGATCTTTAACTGAGGCAGAGATCAGACTGACATCCAGACGGACGAGGAACAAGGAACGAGACTACTCCACTACTTCACCTGAGGTGAGTCCCGTTTGTCTCTCTGTGTTTCAATAGAACAGAAAAGGACATTTAAAGGTTTCAAATTTCACTTTAAAGATCTCAACACTTTGAGCTGCTTTCAGATCTTCATCAGGCATTAAAACTAAAAACCACCTGCACTTTGAATCAACTAAAAGACTTCAGAGGACGTGAGGGGGATTCATGGTTCAAAATCAATCTATAATCATATCTGTCACTTATTGTCTGTAAAAACTAGCGGAATTTGGTTCAAAGATGACATTCTTCTCTGTTAAGGTGGTATAAGTTCCTGATGAAACTAATTTAGTGGCCAGTTAGTCTCTCTCAGCCTTCAGAGATATAACCACTTCAGTTTTATACTGGTTTAGTTGTTTATGAATATTCTGTTTGTGTGTGTGTGTGTATATATATATATATATACAATTATTCCTGTTTCTTATAAGTTTATATTCCAGTTGCAGAGCGCTGTGAGAGCCTGAACCATGCATCCTGTTGTGGTTACTGCCATCCTTCTTCTGGTGGTGCTGATGTCCATGTTGGACTCTGCAGCCGGTAAGAATACACAGTCACTAAATAATCAGTCTACACAGACAACAGGAACAAGATGTGGCCGGGTTGGTTCAGTGGGTACAGTAGAT
>NC_048407.1:34030245-34038408 GCF_013103735.1 Etheostoma cragini
TACTGGATCGGAGCCTACCTTACTGAGGTAAGCATTAAATGTTTCTGTTGGTGAAGCCCTATTTAGTCCTAGTTCAACACATTCTCAGGAACAGGTTTGTATGATATTGCTCAAACTTATGCACAATTCATATAATGTACTACAAAGTTATGGTGGCTGCTGGCCCGTTACATGAAGAGTGGTCACATGACAGTTAAGTGTAGCGGTCTTCCAGTTGAATGTAGCTGAAAAAATACGATTCTGAACCGGGTCCAGAGCTCCGTGAGGTCATAAACACCCGTTTCCAGGATGAAAGTCTTAACTTCTCCTGGACACAAACACGGCTCCCCCGGTTGAAAGCCCTGTGGATAAACTTTTAGAATTATTTTCTAATTATTTCGTATATATTTCAAGTAATATGTGCTTTTTTTTCAATTAAACCACAAATTGTACATTTCTGTCATCCCTTTAATTAATGTAAAATCAGAGAGAAAAGACATGCATTCTTTCGTTAGAAAAATATCCTACCTTTAATAGTTGAGAAAATGTACAGTTCAAACCTGTCAGCCCACAAATAACTGTTGGTAGTTGGAAGCAGGTAATTTGTGACGGAGTGGAACGTTAATCTAATGATAATTGGCCATTTGGCCAAGAAGTCAACCTCAGGCAATCATTTCTTTTATGTTTGTTTTTTAGGTTTATGGATTTGATGACATTCCAAGTTTTGTTTGGACGGATGGCAGTACTTTTAACTACTTCCATTGGGCTGGTGGCCAGCCTGACTTCTATTTGTGGAGAGAGTACTGCATTGAGATGATCTATGTGGGTAAGTAAACAAATGGTTTAGGAGGAGAGGTAGTAGTTTATAATAAATTAATTACTTCATTAAATTTACCTCAGACAAGATCAGAGAGGCTATGACAAAGGAATGTAATTATTAAGGCAACAAACAAAATATTTCAAAGTAGAGGGGTATGAAGGAAGAACAGGACAATCATTTTTAACTGCATACAATCTTTTCTACTCATTAAATATGATTAATCCATTTCTTCTTGGGATTGAGAGATTCTCCAGACCATGAAGACCAACAAACCCTATAGAGGATGTGCTTTCTACTGACACTGATTAACATGTTTTTTTCAGACGGGGGACGCTGGAATGATATAAGATGTGAGGAGAATAGGCCCTGGGTGTGTGCAGTGAATGTCTAGTAGTTCAGAGACAACCTGAAGAGCAGCAGTTGGACCAGTCTGCTTCAACTGGAACCACTGCAAGCTTTTACATTTACTGCAATAAATATTCAGCATCAGAAAACATGTTGATGGTTCCTGTTTCTTGTCCTGTTTGTCACTGATCCATCTCCTCATGTCATCATTAGGGATGTCGGTGTTTACACCCAGGCTAGATTGTGATTATTGTCTCTAAAAAGGCCTAAACTCTTGTTCTAAAATTTTACTAAAGACCAGCATGTTAATTTGCAGAAACAGATCAAAATATAGTCGCAAGCGGCGATTTGCGGGTTCAAACCAATTGGTCCACAGCAACTTCAGTTTAATTTCACACATGTGGTCCAATGTCATTATAAAACATATCCTGCAAGCTTTATAACGATTGGACAAACAGTGCACTTTATTTAAAATGCCTACAGCTGATTCGTAAAATACATTTATTTCCAATTCAGTGTGATATGTAGCTCAGTCCAGGTCACAGCAATGTGAGAAAAGCAGATGACAACACAAAAACAATTGCTGATTAAAGCTGCAAGCTGTGATTCCAAGATTAAACTTTGATTTGCGTCATTCCACGTCCAGTTATTGTGCATTTAAAGTGCCCCCTATTGGTCAATTTGGATGAGACTTGCAGTGAATGTGAGTTCATGATGTAGACATTTACTGGAAGACAAATATTTATAGCCTGATTTGTACTATATCACCTGCTGTTTGTTTGCGTTCACAGCACACCATAATGTTAAATTTAAATTAAACTTTCAGGGCGTGGTTCCGGTATTTATGAGGACATATCCTGAGATATTTGGGATGATCGGACAAAGAATATGTGATTTATAGTAAAATGTGTAATGCTACTCACCTATCTTGCGCTTGTAGCGCCCCCTAGTTGTGTATGTATTTAAGATGAGAAAAAATTATAAATTTCACATGAAAATTGCCATATCCTAAATTTGTTTGATTTTTTTCTTAAAGTGGCTTGATAGAGTTCCAGACGATACGTATGTTCCCTCAGACAATGGTATGATTATCATTTTTGAGGAATTCAGGTTGCATGTTAGGGAGCTTTATGGAGCCCCCTGGCAACTCCCGAGACCAATCACTACAGAATATAGTGATTTTTTATAGGTCTGACATGTGTGCGTGTTTTCCCGCATGCTAAAATCCTAAAAAATGAAAGAGATGGGAGAGGTCTGGATTAATAATTGTTACAAAAACAATTGCTTTCTCGCGCTTTAGTGCTCAGGCCCTAATAACTAAACCAGCCCAACTTTGTGGTTTAAACCCTAATTAAAGGTGCAAGCTGCATTGGACGGGCCCTCGCTCCTCAACCCTGTTTTTGCTCGACTGTCGCGACAAGGCCAACAAATGGCGACTGAGTGTGCGCCGTTTGAAATGGTGTATTGCAGAAGTACTAAGTGTAGGGGGCGGGGCCAACCATCGGCAATGAAAATCTCTGCTGAGTTCAATGTTACCTCATGAGCCTACGATAAAATTGTAAATATTTATGAAAGGGGCGTGGCTTAAACATAGGAAGCAGGCCGAACCGTTTTCAATGAAAAGGGAACTTTACTCGTTCAATGTACAATGATACCTCACACAATGGTCTATATCAAATAGGTCATTAGTTTTGAAAGGGGCGTGACCTTAGTACAACGGATGGGCTAATCCAAGACCAATGACAAAGGAACTCTATTGAGTAACACTCCAAAGAGTGTTTAAGGCAGTATTTTAGTATTCACTGTTTTTTTTACCGCAATTCTTTTTTTTACTTTCTTTTATTTAACCAAGAAAATCCCATTAAGATTACTAATCTCTTTTTTAAGGGCGTCCTGGCCAAGACAGAGGCACAGATTACAACAATTCCGTACATTACAGACAATTTCATAACAATAATATAAAACTATTTAAAACATTTACAGACCATAGATTTCATTTCCAAACCTTTGAGCAAGAGATAAACTGGCCAATTGCAACCACTTCCAATCAATTCTCAATTGATGACGTAACATTGAGTAGAGTAAATTCAGCCTAGTACTAGAACTATGGCAACTGACTTGGATGAGGAAGAAGTAGAAAGGCCAGCCGCCCTGTACTTGAGAACCTACCAGACGTGAGAGGCCAAATTACAAATTGGGGAATTCTCCTGGTGAGTTACTGTCATTTAGCAACACAGCAGTGCCAGTGCAGCAGTGCAAACAATAACGTTTTTTTTTTTTTTACTGTCAGTGAATAGCACCAAGTGAAAGTAAGCATTTTCTTTCCTATCTAGTGACAGTGATCATGTTGTTAGTTCAGATTAGTACTGGTAAACTTATCTAGATCTAGGAATAGAAGATATCATAATCTCTCTTTGGTATCTGACAGAAACACCCAATTTTAAAATACATCCATATGAAAGCTTTTTAAGGAAAGCGCAGGTTGGGACACATGCAGACAAAAGTTCACAAAACTGCTGCAACAAAATCAGTCTTTGGCTTTGCAGTGTCTGACTGTCGTGCACATGCTCTGCCGCAAAGATTAGCATCTGTCAGTACTCGCGCGAGGAGGCGAATGCCCGTTTATTGCTGCTTGCAGCTTTAATTATTATTATTATTATTTTTTGTTGTCTGCCGCACAGGCTAAAATTTCCGCAAGATGGACTGAGCTAGAAACATGAAACTTGGTGGAATAACACATGTCCACCATTGGGCATGTGTGTCCATAGACATATGAACCCAATTGGCCACATGGTGGCGCTGTAATCAAGGCTCCAAAATGCTTAACTTTGAAAGGCCACGTCCCACACACAGTATGTCG
Source organism: Etheostoma cragini (assembly GCF_013103735.1). NCBI lineage: Eukaryota > Metazoa > Chordata > Actinopteri > Perciformes > Percidae > Etheostoma > Etheostoma cragini. Next base: position 34,034,250 of record NC_048407.1, read on the forward strand.
GAATGACTTGAAATTTCTCACACAGGTGCAGTTTAATATTTTCTACAAAAAAGCCTCGAGGACCATTAAGGTTCACCAGTATTATCTTTACGCCGTTTTGAATTTTTGGAAAACACATTTTTGAGATCTCCTCCTACACCGTAGCTCAGATTGCCACCAAATTTTTAGAGAATAATCAATGGATCAAGCTTATTACAACAATTATAAAGCATGCCTATATCTCAATTACTTTTCAAGTTATTGACCAATAAACTTCAAAAATTGGCATGGCTCTGGATATAAATGAACACATATCAGCAACCATAAGGCCACTCCTCACAAACCTCACAGGGCATGTTCAGATAAGTTCCCCAGATAAACCCAGACAGTCTTATATACATACGCCATCTAGTACCCTAACCACTAAACTCAAAGGGTATGTTCAGATAAGTGCCCCAGATATACCAAGACAGTTTTACAAGCGCAAGATAGGTAAATGGCACTACACACATTTTACTATAAATCACATACTCATTGTCCAATCATCACAAATCTCTCAGGGTATGTCCTCATACATATCCGAACCACACCCTGAAAGTTTCATTCAAACTGAACACCAGGGGGCGCTATAAATGCAAACAAAAAGCAGGTGATACAGCGCAAATCAGGCTATAAATGACTAAATATTTGTCCAATCAATACAAACCGTCCAGGAAATGTCTACATAATGTTCTCACACATACACTGCAAGTGTCATTCAAATTGACCACTAGGGGGGGGGGTTTAAATACACAATAACTGGACGTGGAATGACGCAAATCAAGGTTTGAGCTTGGAATAACAGCGTGCTGCTTTATTAGCAATTGTTGTTGTGTTGTCATCTGCTTTTCTCACATTGCTGTGACCTGGACTGAGCTACATATCACACTGAATTGAAAATAAATGTTTTTGACAAACGAGTTTAAGGCATTTTAAACAAAGTCCATTGTTTGTCCAATCATTATAGAGCTTGCAAGATATGTTTTATAATAACAATAGACACAATTACGCTAAAGTTGCTGTAGATAAAAAAAGTTTTGAACAGGCGAATCGCTGCTTGCAACTATATATTTATCTTTTCTGAAAATTAACATGCTGGACCTTTAGTAAAATTTTAAAACAAGAGTTAGCATTTTAGCAATTTTTAGAGACAATAATCACAAACTAGCTCTGGTTGTAAATACAGACATCCCTAATGATGACATAAGGACAGATGGAAAGAAACAGGAACCATCAACATGTTTTCTGATGCTGAATATTTATTGCAGTAAAAGTAAAAGCTTGCAGTGGTTCCAGTTGAAGCAGACTGGTCCACCTGCTGCTCTTCGGGTTCTCTCTGGACTACTAGAGATTCACTGCACACACCCAGGGCCTATTCTCCTCACAGCTTACATCGTTCCAGCGTCCCCCGTCTGAAAGAAACATGTTAATCAGTGTCAGTAGGAAGCACATCCTGTACAGGGTTTGTTGGTCTTCATGGTCTGGAGAAGTTTTAAATGTTCCGAAACTCTCAATCACACAAAGAAATGGATTAATCATATTCTATGAGTAGAACAAAATTGTATGCAGTTAAAGAGAGAGTTAAGAGTTAAGACTTTCATCCTGAAACAGGTGTTTATGACCTCATGGAGCTCTGGACCCGGTTCAGAATCTTATTTTCTCAGCTACATTCAACTGTAAGACCGCTACACTTAACTGTCATGTGAGTAATCTTTATGTGACGGGCCAGCAGCCACTATAACTTTGTAGGATATTATATGAATAAGTTTGAGCAATATCATACAAACCTGTTCATGAGAATGTGTTGAATAAGGACTAAATAGGGCTTCACAAACAGCAACATTTACTGCTTATGTCAACAACGTAGGCTCCGATCCAGTAGTTAGCGTCTCTGGTGCTGACTCTGTGAATGGCACATTGGACTTGATTCAGCTCCACATCATTGTGGATCGATACCAGATGGCCATTTGAGAATGTTTTACAGGCATTCTGAAATGAACACAAATCACGAAAATTATTTTTCACAGATGTGTCATATTAATTCCCTTATTTGATCTATTCTCTCTCAACCCGTAAATTGATCCGGTCCTCCATCACGAAGCGTTCACATTCCTTAACCTCTGCTCTGAGGAGACAGAAAACCCACGACCACCTTTATAAAATGTTGAATGTTAAATTGGAGAACAATGTATGCAGAACAGAGGGAGGTAAAATAAGGCTTTATATCTTTATGAAAAACTTTCTCTTTTAAACTTTCTATATTTGTTTTTTCTTTTCATATAACACATATTATTTATTTTCATTCATATAACTAATAACTTGACTTTCCAAGGTGTTTTTAACTGTGTCTGTGCTGTTTTCTTTTAAGCTGTGAACCTTGCACATAGTTTTGACTCCAGCGTACTGTGGTATGACAATAAAGAAATCTTGAATCTTGAAATCTTGAAGATCAATTTCCAAAAAGATGATTTTTAAATTCCTCTTTTTAATCAACTTTAGCATGGGTTCATAAACTGATGTGCGCCACTTAATATCAGCCAAATGGGAATTAGTTGTTCATATTTTACCAGCCACTTTTTTACTATTATCATCTTTAAATTTTACAAACATGTTAAACATTCATTGAACAGTTTGGCATCAGGAGAAAGTTGAAAAATAAAAAATAAAAATAAATAAATAAATCATCCTTTCTATGCAGTGAATATATAATAGCTTGAGAGAGAAAAAAAATTGACATTTAAATATTAAAATATATAATAATAAAAAAATTTGAAGAGATTAAAATATACACATCAAAAACATAAAATACAGTACAAAAACAAGATGAGATGGGCTATATAGGCTATATAGTTACTGTATATTCCTTAAAATCTACTCAATAGACTACTACTGTTGTTGTTTTTGGCCGATTGCAAACTTTCCCAGCATTTGGCTGGTGGATAGGGCTAATTTTGAACTCTGGTCTTACAGAGCACTATACGGCGCTGTTACATGATGTATAGCACCCCCCTCTGGCGGATAATATGGGTGTCACTCGCGGTAATGTTAGGTGATGTATAGCACCCCCCTCTGGCGGATAGTATGGGTGTCACTCGCGGTAATGTTAGGTGATGTATAGCACCCCCCTCTGGCGGATAGTATGGGTGTCACTCGCGGTAATGTTAGGTGATTTATAGCACCCCCCTCTGGCGGATTGTATTGGTGTCACTCCCCGGTACTGTTAGGTGATTTATAGCACCCCCCTCTGGCAGTTTGTATGGGTGTCACTCGTCGATGTAAGTCGATTACAGAATTGAGTCGTGCAGGCTCGTTATTTGTAATAATAATAATAATAATAATAATAATAATAATAATAATAATAATAATGTATCCTTTATTAGTCCCACAAGGGGAAATTACAGTTCACACTCTGTTGTTGTTGTTACACACATTGTTACAGCAGTGCCGTCGTCTTTACGGCAGCCAACAACCTTTCTCACTTCACTTGTTTTTAGGTAAAGGAAATTGAAAATCTAGAACTTGTGTTAACTGTGTGAGTCGGTGCAACTCTTCTGGAAAGATCTGCTGAGCTGGTGACAGACTAAAGATATCATAATGCATGCAAAAAAAAAGAGTTATTTGTCAGCTAACAGGATGTCACGATGGAGCAAACCCACCAGACTCCATGTAAATAAACATCATTTTAGCACAGTCACACACCTTTCAGTCAAAGTCTACAGAAACCAAATACAACTATGAAAAGCTGTTTTTTTGGTATTCTCTAAACTGACTGTATGGTGTCACTCCCCCGATGTAAATGAGTGCAGACTTGAGTCGCGCATGCGCGTTACTTTACTTTACGACAGTACCATCGTCTTTACGGCAGCCGTTTCCCACAACATCCAACAACATGGCGGATGCGGCGCAGGTTGCCGGTGCTGCCCAGGACGTTTTAACGCACAGTCAGGAGAGTTCAGCAACGGGGACAGACAGCGGGACACCGGGAGCTGCTGCCCGGGACAAACCCGTGTGTCTCATCGTGCTGGGCATGGCGGGGTCCGGGAAAACCACCTTCGTCCAGGTCAGTTGACGTTAACGTCAGTTAGCCAGTGTGGCTAACGGAAGCTAGCTGCATGAGTTAGCTTATTCAGCCTGGGGGGGG
>NC_048407.1:34038418-34040340 GCF_013103735.1 Etheostoma cragini
ACCTGTTCGTGAAGATGTGTAAAAGATTATAAAGTAACGTTGAGTTATAAGAAGGATAGCCCCCTTCTTCATTTCAGAGGGAAAGTACAAAAAAATGAGTTATTTGTCAGCTAACAGGATGTCACGATGGACAAAACCCACCAGACTCCATGTAAATAAACAGTCATTTTAGCATCGCAACACACCTTTCATTCAGAGTCGACAGAAACCAAATGCAACTATGAAAAGACGTTTTAGGTCTTCTCTACACTTTTCCAACCATGAATAACTCTACAGTTGGTTGAAATAAGCACATACTTACCGATTTACATGTGACCATATGTAGTTTCCATGCACGCTAAAAGTGCTGTTTTTTACATGGAGTCTGGTCTGTTCAGCGCTAGCTACTTCATAGCTGTTTATGGGGAAAAGAAAGGTCTTAAATAGGTTTTAAAAGGTCTCTGAAGGGTTAACACACGTAAAACTCTTTAATTTTTGTTTTTATTGTTATTAGGATGGGGACCAAGTAGTATACACACCTTAAATTACTTTCTAGTTTTATATAATCTTGTGTCTCTATTTCTAGGACTGTTTTTAGATCAACACACAAAAAGCACTTAAGTTATTTTGTGTTAGGTGACAGAAAATATCAGTAGAAAACTGAAGTTGGGGTTTCTATACGTCTAAGCACCGCCGGCTGCTACTAGTGACTAATCTGATTTCTCCAGTTTAGGAAGACGGCTCGTTTTGATAAAAATGTGTTTGTAGCTCATTGTTAACCTTACTGCGGTAGGAAAGATGCGTCATTTGTGATTTAGTGTCATTTTGCTTCAAAACTAGCTCTGGTTGTAAATCCAGACATCCCTAATGATGACATGAGGACAGATGGATCAGTGACAAATAGGACAAGAAACAGGAACCATCAACATGTTTTCTGATGCTGAATATTTATTGCAGTAAATGTAAAAGCTTGCTGTGGTTCCAGTTGAAGCAGACTGGTCCACCTGCTGGTCTTCAGGTCCTCTCTGGACCTCTAGACCTTCACTGCACACACGTAGGGCTTCTTATCAGAACAGTTCAAATCGTTCCAGAGTCCCCAGTCTGGAAGAGACATGTTAATCAGTGTCAGTAGGAAGCACATCCTGTATTGGGTTTGTTGGTCTTCATGGTCTGGAGAAGTTTTAAATGTTCCCAACTTTCAATCACACAGAGAAATAGATTAATCATATTTTATAAGTAGAAAAGATCGTATGCAGTTAAAGATGAGGGTCCTGTTCTTCCTTCATACCCCTCTACTTTGACCTGTTTGTTGTGCTGCTTTAATAGTTACACTCCTTCGTCATAGCTTCTCTTATCTTGTCCGAGGTCAAATCTATCAATAAAAAATTAATCAATTTCTTATAACCTACTACCTCTCCTCCTAAACCATGTGTTTACTTACCTGAATAGTTCATCTCAATGCAGTACTCTCTATACCTATAGAAGTCAGGCTGGCCACGAGCCCAATTGCTGTAAGTAAAGTTGGTCTCATCCATCCAAAACCACTTATGAACTCCTCGAATCTAAACAGACAAACAGAAAACAGATGATTGCCTGAGGTTGACTAAATGGCCAGTTATCATCAGATTAACTTTCCACTCCGTCACCAATTACCTGCTTCCAACTACCAATGGTTATTTGTTGTCTGGCAGGTTTGAACTGGACATTTTCTCAACTATTAAAGGTATTTTTTTTTTCTAATTAAAGAATGCATATCTTATCTCTCAGATTTTTACATTAATTAAAGGGAAGACAGAGATGTACTATTTAGTAGCACACATTACTTAAGTAAAGACATACAATAAGTAGATAATAACTGGTATTTTTTGCAACCAAATGCATTTTTAATATTGCCATCTCAAAGTTTATACACAGGGCTTTCAACCGGGGGGGGGGGGGGGGGG
>NC_048407.1:34040406-34044463 GCF_013103735.1 Etheostoma cragini
GGTTCAGAATCTTATTTTCTCAGCTACATTCAACTGTAAGACCGCTACACTTAACTGTCATGTGACCACTCTTTATGTGACGGGCCAGCAGCCACCATAACTTTGGAGTATATTATATGAATTGTGCATAAGTTAGAGCAATATCATACAAACCTGTTCATGAGAGTGCGTTGAACTAGGACTAAATAGGGCTTCACCAACAGAAACATTTAATGCTTACCTGCTTACGGAAGCCTCCAATCCGGTATTGAGCTTTTACAGGGCTGGCTTTGTACATGGCACATATGACTTGATTCAGCTCCACCTCATTGTGGATCGATACCAGATCTCCATTTGGGAGTTTTCTACAGGCATTCTGAAATGAACACAAATCAGGAGATTTAGTCTCCACTGATAATTCATCATTTGTCATATTAATTCCCTTATTTGATCTATTCCCTTATTTGATCTATTCTAGCTGAACCAGGACATTGATCCGGTCCTCCATCACGAAGCCCGTTCACATTCCTTAACCTCTGCTCTGAGGAGACAGAAAACACACCACCACCTTTATAAAATGTTGAAAGTTAAATTGGAGAACATTACACCCAAAACAAAGGGAGGTAAAATAAGGCTTTATATCTCATGAAAAACTTTCTCTTTAAAAAACCTTATGTTTGTTTTTTTCTTTTGATATTACACATTTCAATTGAAGCTTTTGCATTTTGGCTTTTCTTTTATCCCTAACTTAAATTTCACCTTTCATTATGACGTTGCCAAAAATATCAATGTATTTCTTATTCTTCTGTTAATTTTAAATACTGGGTCAGATGACCCTCCATAGCTGTACCTCAGTAATCAGAATATACTTATAGAAGATACTATTAAACTTCACAAGTCACAAAAATAAAACCTTGTTCTCAAGTCTTCTTTCCTCACATCTTTTGCTGAATTTGAAAGACAAGAAAGTCAAATTTACTGTCTGTAGTCAGATGTGTGTGTGTCATATCACCTCTGCATCTTGATAGCCCAAATGCGGAGTAATGAACGCCTTCACGCAGCGGTTGTTACCCATCTGGAACCAGCCTTCACCGAGGTTCTTGTTTCTACACGGTGTGGCCGGATATTTGGTCCTACACATTTCTGCAGGATTACCTGTATCACAGAGAGACGACGTTTTGTCCTTTTTTTTCTTCCTGTAGTGTCTTTTTAAGATGATTTTATTCATTATTTTATTTTCTGCCTTTAATGGACTGTAGCTAGGTGAGAAAGGAGAGAGAGAAAGGGAAGACAGGCAGGAAATAGTCTCAGGTCTGCCTTCTCCACTGAACCAACCCGGCCACGTCTTGTTCCTGTTGTCTGTGTAGACTGATTATTTAGTGACTTTGTGTTCTTACCGGCTTCAGAGTCCGAAATGGACATCAGCACCACCAGAAGAAGGAAGGTAGTAACCACAACAGGACTCATGGTTCAGGCTCTCACAGCACTCTGCAACTGGAATATAATCTAATAAGACACAGGAACAATTTTATATATATATGTATATGTGTGTATAAACAACTCAACCACGATGAAACTGAAGTGGTTATAGCTCTGAAGGCTGAGAGAGACTAACTGGCCACTAAATTAGTTTTAAGAGGAACTTACCCAACCTTAACAGACAAGAAAGTCATCTTTGAATCAAATTCTGCTAGTTTTTACAGACAATAAGTGACAGATATGATTATAAACAGATTTTGAACCATGAATCCCCCTCACGTCCTCTGAAGTCTTTTAGTTGGTTCAAAGTGCAGGTGGTTTTTAGTTTTAATGCCTGATGGAGATCTGAGAGCAGCTCAAAGTGTTGAGATCTTTAAAGTGAAATTTGAAACCTTTAAATGTCCTTTTCTGTTCTATTGAAACACAGAGAGACAAACGGGACTCACCTCAGGTGAAGTAGTGGAGTAGTCTCGTTCCTTGTTCCTCGTCCGTCTGGATGTCAGTCTGATCTCTGCCTCAGTTAAATATCCCCAGCTGATGCCCTGAATACATGTGATGTAACTGATCAAACAGTGTGATGAAAACCAAGTTCCAACAACATTATAAAATATTTTAAGTCAACACAAGTCAATAAGCCCCGGGTCAAGGTGGGACCAAACATGTGTGGTTTTCAACTAAAAAGCCCTTGTGCCTGGGAAAACGCTCAGGGATTATTTGACTTTACTTCCAACCGTAATCTTAAAAGTACACAAAGATACAGGTGTCCTCCTCTCCCTGAGGAGATGTTGAACTTGCGCAGTTGCTTTGAATCATCCTGGGAAGAATTAAGAAATTATTTTATTTCTTCTCCTCACTTTCTCTGAGTGAAACTACTAATATTGGAAAAACGGGACAGCAACTTTTAAAATGTGAACCTCAAAAATAGAAATTAGTTCAATAGATTACTGCTTTTTTCAAAGGAAAGTTAAATTCAAGGGCAGCTGGACTTGGTTAAGGTTCTTGAAGTCTCTGATCTAAGGATGGTTTTTGGCCATTTGGCCTCATGTGAGAATGCCACCGATGGTTGTTCAGACATGACCTGTCTCAGTCTGGGAAAAAGGTCTATTGCAAAGTTCCTCTCACAGAACTCGTTTGTCCTAAGCTGCTTTCTACTGTTCCTCTCTCTTGATTGAAATGTGCTTTTATTGGGCAGAAAGGGCTGTTGATTATTTTCATATGGTGCATTTTTTCCGGGGGTGAGATAAGTCCTTTGGATGAAGTTGTAGTGAATCTGCTGATTGTCTGGATTGCGTGATACTTCTGGGATGTTAGACCATACATCACACCAGTCAAGATTGATAGGGGCAGGGGCAGCAGCTCAAGCAGGGGACCCCAGACTTCCCTCTACCGAGCCACATACACCAGCTCCAACTGGGGGATCCCGAGGCGTTCCCAGGCCAGGTTGGAGATATAATCTCTCCACCTAGTCCTGGGTCTTCCCCAGGGCCTCCTCCCAGCTGGACGTCCCTCCACCTAGTCCTGGGTCTTCCCAGAGGCCTCCTTCCAGCTGGATATGCCTGGACCACCTCCCTAGGGACCCCCCCCAGGAGGCATCTTTACCAGATGCCTGAACCTGGCTCCTTTCGACGTGAAGGAGCAGCAGCTCTACTTTAAGCTCCTCCCAGATGACTGAGCTTCTCAGCCGGTCTCTAAGGGAGACACTTTGTTCATCTCACTTCAATGTTATTGCTGCTAAATGGGACAAACTAACCACCAAAAATACGTGCCTGTATACATTATTGACCCTGAAGATATTGCGATACGACGCTTTATTGATTAATTTTCTTCCCACCCTTAGTTCTGATCTCAGTGTTTTTTCTTCCAGAGGCTGACGGCTCACCTTCACTGTCGCAACGCTCCCCCGTATGTCATCAACCTGGACCCCGCCGTCCACGAAGTCCCCTTCCCCGCCAACATCGGTGAGGACGCCTCTATTTCCTGGACACACACACACAATGCATGTTTACACCTGTATACCAGCAATGTTCAATTAACCCTCGTGTTGTCTTCCCATCAAAATTGAAAACCAACAATTTTAGCGATGTTTTAAACTTTTTCTTACATTTTGTCCCTTTTTTCAACACTTTTGATGTTTTTTTCCAATGTTTGTCACTTTTTTGACGTTTAACCCTACGTAACACCAACTTATTAACTTTAGTTTTACAGTTATCTTTTGAATTTATGGCCAATAAACCTAATTTATAGGAAATTATACCTAATGTTTGAGTTAGAAAAGCAGAAATTAGGAATTATTGAGACTAAAATTAAAGGAATGGATGTTGATGATAATCACAGACTGGAATATGTCAACTTTTACTCAATACTATTTCAAAAACACTTCCATTTGTTTTACAATGCTATAAAATTGAATAAGACGCCCCAAAATTAATGAAAGTAGAGATTTGTACTCGGCAAAGAGCGTTGGGTGGAATCAATCATGTTATTTTGGGGAATTATAAACAACATTGATTTAGGACAACATGGGGACAACATGGGGACAACATGAGGGTTATAGGTGCTGTAGGTAGGATTATGAAGATCCAGGACTTAGCCAAAGAAC
>NC_048407.1:34044563-34047021 GCF_013103735.1 Etheostoma cragini
CCATCCCTTCCCATTTTTTTGGCATCAGTAAATATCTCTCTCTCTTTCTCTCCCTCCCTCCCTCCCTCCCCCCCCATGGCCCTCAATGTGTCCTGTCTTCTTTCCTCCAGACATCAGGGACACTGTGAACTATAAGGAGGTGATGAAGCAGTACAGCCTCGGACCCAACGGCGGCATCGTGACATCACTCAACCTGTTCGCCACGCGCTTCGATCAGGTAACGGTCAGACGCCACGTCCTCCGGGAACCGAGTCACGGTTTTCCCAACCAATCATAACCATTTTAGGTGCCGCACTTAATCCTCCTGTCGTCCTCGAGTCAAATCTGACCCTTAATAAAATGTGTATATCTGAAATATGAGTTTTTATTAACAAAAATAGAAATTGGATTCCTTCCAATGCTCTTTGCAAAACAACTGATCTCTTTCATTCCTCTGATCTTAACTATTAGTCAAAATAATTCATTTATGTGTGTGTGTGTGTGTGTGTGTGTGTGTGTGTGTGTGTGTGTGTGTGTGTGTGTGTGTGTGTGTGTGTGTGTGTGTGTGTGTGTGTGTGTGTGTGTGTGTGTGTGTGTGTGTGTGTGTGTGTGTGTGTGTGTGTGTGTGTGTGTGTGTGTGTGTGTGTGTGTGTGTTTCCTGTACCCTGTTGAAGAGCTTTTGAGTATTTAGATGTGTGTGTTGTGTTCTTCAGGTGATGCAGTTCATCGAGAAGAAGCAGCAGAACCACCGGTTAGTATCAGGCGTCCTAACACCCGGGGGTGCTCTGTCAGAGACCTCACATAACAGGCTCTTTATCTTAGATAACGTGCACGTGTTGCACGTGCACGTTATCAAACAGGGCAGGGAAAACCTGGCTTGGCATCTTATTTTGATCACTGTCTGGTTTTATAGAAGTGATTGTGCCATCCAACATGGCTTTGATTTACAACTGAATATTTTTCCCACTTTGTAGAAAATACCCATATAGATGTATGTAGAAAACACACACACACACGTATGTGTATGTGTGTGTATATATATATATATATATATATATATACAAAGTATATAATTGCAGTCAGTTAACCGTGTTTTATATAAAATAGCGATCTCGTTTATCACAATTCATTAGAAAAATACTGAGTGATGATTTTTGGTCTATGTCGCCTAGCCCTGTGGGGAGTCCGCAAACTCGGTGCTTCATTGTAAACTACCACTGTGATTGGTTGGTTGGTTCTGATGACCTTTGCCCTCTGCAGGTACGTGCTGATTGACACCCCGGGTCAGATCGAAGTCTTCACCTGGTCTGCGTCTGGAACCATCATCACAGAGACTCTGGTGGGTCGGCTCACTGGACTGCTGCCTGCTCGTCTTCATCTCTGACATCACACTCACTTTGTGTGTGTGTGTGTGTGTGTGTGTGTGTGTGTGTGTGTGTGTGTGTGTGTGTGTGTGTGTGTGTGTGTGTGTGTGTGTGTGTGTGTGTGTGTGTGTGTGTGTGTGTGTGTGTGTGTGTGTGTGTGTGTGTGTGTGTGTTTTTCAGGCCTCCTCCTTCCCGTGTGTCGTGATCTACGTGATGGACACGTCCCGCAGCGTCAACCCCGTCACGTTCATGTCCAACATGCTGTATGCCTGCAGGTACCTGACTCAACTACACACATCTGGACACTCACATATTTAAAGTACCACAGTGGACTCTCTTAAAAATCCTGTGCAATGTGTTTTCATATATATGTAAATAGGGGTGGGAATCACCAGACGCCTCACAATACTTATGCCACGTTACGACATTATTTTGATTTTAAACATATTGCAATATTCTGCCATATATTGTAATTTATAACCTTTTTTCCCAATTTCTAATGACGTCCCCAAAAGGAAACGTATCAACATCTAAAAAGAAACATTTCTCTGTTTGTTCATCTTCAATGTTATGGCTTCAGGATGGGACAAACGGGACAAAATCACATATATAATATATAATAACAGATCCATACTTGGTGTCTGCGTATTGATACAATATTTTGTATATTTTTTTGCCTATCCCTACAATGGATGGATGGATAGATAGATAGATATCTATATCTCCATCCATCCAGCAGGGGGCGGTAACAGAACAGAGAAGACATCTGATGCTGCATGTAACTGGGACAGCAGTTCTGCAGGTTTCTTGCTGTGTCTCCGCTGACGTTTTGTCTCTTCCAGCATTCTCTACAAGACCAAGCTGCCCTTCATCGTTGCCATGAACAAGGTGAGGACACTTCCTGTCCACTTCGTGATTCTGTCTCTTTTCTCTGTAGCATTTTGTTGATGACTTGTGTATGTTTTGTCTTTTCAATTTTATTTATAGTGATACAGATAGAAAGAGACACTGATAAAGAGACACTGATGCAGAGAGACAGACACTGATGCAGATAGACGGAGACACTGATGCAGATAGAGGGAGGGAGACACTGATGCAGATAGAGGGAGGGAGAC
>NC_048407.1:34047121-34048304 GCF_013103735.1 Etheostoma cragini
CCCCCCCCCCCCCCCCCCCCGGGAGCGGAGGCTAAAAACCAGAACCAGCTCTCTGAATGGAAGTGAATGTAGACCAGATGGGGAGGGAGGGAAGTCTAAAAACCAGAACTAGATCTGTGACTGTAAACCAGATGGGGAGGGAGTAGAGGCTAAAAACCAGAACCAGATCTGTGACTGTAAACCAGATGGGGAGGGAGTAGAGGCTAAAAACCAGAACCAGATCTGTGACTTTAAACCAGATGGGGAGGGAGTAGAGGCTAAAAACCAGAACCAGATCTCTGAATGTTAACGAGCTCCCCCTCCCTGTTGACTTCCTTTAATGCACAGAGTTCCCATCAAAACATCGACAGTGTCTGTCTTTGTTCTGATGTCTCTGAGTGTCTGTCTTCCTTCATGTGTCTCTCTCTCGCTCCGTGAATGGATTCAGGTTCTCCGCCTGCCGACCATCTGCCGCCCCCCCCCCCCGCGGCCGCGTGGTGGTGCCGAGGATCCGCTGAGTCACTCTCCACGCTGTGAAAAGCCGTGGTGAAACCTATTTTTAACCAACTTTCTACTCCTCCACTAGATTCATCTGACAGCCTTTAATGTGTGTAAGTTAATGGAAGTGGCTCAATGTGGACTTACACTGTAAACCTGATTGATGTAAATTTACAGCTAAAATCTCACAGTATCTTACTGCTTTAATATTATACAGGATCATACTGTAAGTGGCAATGCATTCTGGGAGGATGTTGCAGATTACAGGTTTTTACTGTTAATCGCAGTGCAGTGGAGTTTTAAAATACAGCGTGCTTACTGTAAATAAACAGTTTACTGGCGAAGCTGCTGCAGGATATTACTGTAAATGTACAATGAAATGTTTTACAGTGTTCTTATGATATATTAGGGCTGGGCAATATATCAATATTGTATCAATATCGGGATATGAAACTAGAGCTCGTCTTAGATATACGATGTTGTAATATCGGGATGTGATGTAAGTGATGTAACATCACATCATCACAACATGTAAGTTGTTTATTTAATACAAGGACATGCATGTTAATCTGCAGCCCCTAGATGGAGAGAGATGGAGAGAGGAAGAGAGAGATGGAGGGAGAAAGAGAGAGATGGAGGGAGGAAGAGAGAGATTGAGAGAAATGGAGGGAGGGAGAGAGAGATGGAGGGAGGAAGAGAGAGATGG
>NC_048407.1:34048404-34055502 GCF_013103735.1 Etheostoma cragini
GATGCAGATAGACGGAGACATTGATGCAGATAGACGGAGACATTGATGCAGATAGACGGAGACATTGATGCAGATAGAAAGAGACACTGATGCAGACATACAGAAATATTCATAATCAGTGTTGGTATGATGAACAAGGGCAATTATAGTACACATGTACTTTACACATCTTGTGTTGTGTAATGGGAAAATTGCATTTAACCAATGATTTTCATATTAATTATTCATAGTAAGATCTCCAATGCCTCTCAGAGTATATGACTTCTGTATCTGTCATCTGTGTGTCCTTGATGGGAGACAACTGGGTTTGTTAGGACTCCACACCATTTCCTTGAAGAATAGAAGACGTGGAGCCAGACAGAAACACAAAACTCAGCCTAAAGCTGGGTTTATCAAAGCAGGTCCCAGGTCGAGACCGCAACAGGTCCCAGGTCGAGACCGTAGCAGGTCCCAGGTCGAGACCGTAGCAGGTCCCAGGTCGAGACCGCAACAGGTCCCAGGTCGAGACCGTAGCAGGTCCCAGGTTGAGACCGCAACAGGTTCCAGGTCGAGACCGCAACAGGTTCCAGGTCGAGACCGCAACAGGTCCCAGGTCGAGACCATAACCTATCCAAGAGACAAGATGTCTTTCTTCAGCTAAGATAGAATGACCGGTCGAGAAACTTGACACACGAGGGACAGATTCAGAAATACGTAATAGAACAAACTGTCTGCCTGAGGTCCACTGATCGTTATGTTAGAGATTAGACAGTTTTCCAAACAAGGGCTTTTTCTCCTCTGGGGGCGCTGGATATAAAGACGTGTATTACTGATTGTATTCACACAGAACTGTGGCCACTTTGGAACTCTGATCAATGTGAAAGCTGTTCTCGTCATTTTGATTGTTCTCTGCAGAAATAATTAAACCTTTTTCACCGAATACCTTAAACCTTTAATTCAGTTTGCAGCTTGTCTTTATTTTGTGTCAACAAAGTCTCATCTTCAACCAAATTCCCCCCTGGCTGTAACAAGAAACTTCCAGAACAGTTGGTGTTGGGTTTCTTCTCTCTCCTTGACATTTTAAGTTGTTGACTGGTCTTTGCAGACTGACATCATCGACCACAGCTTCGCGGTGGAGTGGATGCAGGACTTTGAGGTTTTCCAGGACGCTTTGAACCAGGAAACCTCGTACGTCAGCAACCTGACGCGCTCCATGAGTCTGGTGCTGGACGAGTTCTACACCAACCTGAGAGTAAGAGGACGAGGACAGACCGGGAGACTGCATCCAGAGAGATTTACCGCACTAGGAGTCCTGTCAAACTTAACCATCTATATATTTAAAACCCAAAAGATGTGTATTAAAACCGGCGTTTCATTTTGTTCACCATAAAAATCTGCGGCCTGTGCTGCAGGTTTGTACCACGTAACAAGATTATGAGGTTCATTTTATGCTTTTATTTTCCATAGGAGAGATGAAGATAAGATAGGAAAAACCTCTATTTGTCCCACAGTGGGGGAACTGCAGATGAAGACATGAAAGGGGAGAGGGGGGGATGACATGCAGCAGAGGTTACAGTAATGTTACACAACATATTCTGCGTGTAGCTCGCTATAGTTTGAGAATGGAGACAGAGAGCGGACGGTGAGGGA
This sequence comes from Etheostoma cragini, assembly GCF_013103735.1. Taxonomy (NCBI): domain Eukaryota; kingdom Metazoa; phylum Chordata; class Actinopteri; order Perciformes; family Percidae; genus Etheostoma; species Etheostoma cragini. The sequence continues at coordinate 34,050,034 of NC_048407.1, forward strand.
GAGCCTGACATCCAGATGTAAAGTCTAATGGTGCTGTGGATGAGATTGGAGTGTAGACGCTGTGGGTGCACAATCCGTCCTGCCTGCACGATCTGGTCCACAGTAGCGGTCTGCTGTTAGCCTCCAACGGCGTTAGTTTAGCTAACAGCTGTTTCTTCTTACCGCTAGCTGGTTCAGGCTAAAATAACGTTATTCAAACTAAACAGTGGGAAAAGCAGCTCCAGCTAAATTAAGACTTTACAGTAATAATAAAGACAAGTAGTGAGTGATTGTATTTTAAATGAGCACAAGTAAAGTAGAACTGACGTAACAGCTGTTATATATTTTAACGGTTATTTTAACTTTTGAGGGTCTTTTACATGCTGTCTCAGCTAGCCGTTAGCCGGATTAGCTGTTAGCTAAGCTAACGTTAGCTTCCCGGCGGAGGCAAACAAACTTTCTTTAACGGTCTATGGGAACCGATCGTGCAGTGTCGTAAATCCACGTTCATCATATTTGTGCATGCGCGAACATATTGCACATGCTTAGAACGGATCGTGCAGGCAGACGCCTCTGAACCCCCACATCCTCAAACAGCTGTTTCTGTCTGCAGGTGGTGGGTGTCTCAGCGGTGACGGGAAGCGGATTGGACGAGCTGTTCGTTCAGGTGGAGGACGCAGCCGACGAGTACGAGAGGTGAGTTTCAGTCACTCGTCACATCAGATGTCTTCAGTCTCGTTTTCTGTATGCAGGTGCATTAAATAATAAGTGTGATGAGATAATTTATGGTAAATGTCTTTTTATAGCCAACTGTTTTTTATAATTAACATTATTTCGGTTTTTATTGTCTTTAAACTGTCGTTTTCTTTTTCCCTCTGTGCTGTATTCTTCTTGCTAAAAAACTGCGGCTGGAAATTTCAGTTTCCTTGCGGGAGTCACCCCAAAAGGATTAATAAACAGAAGTCTAAAGATGTGTTTTATTTCTGGAGAAGAGGGTCTGTCTATGCAGTCAAATTGCACAAATGTTTTTAAAATGAATGCTACATGACCAGAGAAAACACAGAAAGGGAGCTGTGATATTTGCTTCCGATATTGTCTTCACTTTCGGGACCTTCTCGTCCCCCTCGGGTCCCGACTCCGTCTGTGGTCATATCCGGAATAATGTTCAGAATTGAGTCAGGAATGCCCTTGATTTTTAGGTAGACATTTTTTTTAGTTTTTCTTCTTGTAAAAATGTGAAATGGGTCAATTTGACCCTTTACAAGGGTTAAAAATGTACAAAACTACTAAAATGCAACATTCTCCACCAGTCCAATAAACGCTCCGCTGGCGGGCGACGTAGTACTAACACAACAAGCTCGCATTACAGACACCACTACGTTTTGTTGTCTTTTATTTTAGTCGTTGTTGTGTTTGGATTAGTTTCATCGTCCGTACGACTCAAGTTGGACTCAGTGTTTTCTGTTGAGATGCTGAAGCATTGACGTCCTGCTGTTATTGTGTTAATTTGGATTAAAATATTCGTTATTGTCATTTTGGCGATAATCGTGCAGCCCTACACTGAACTCTTCCTCCTCTTTCCTCAGGGACTACCGACCAGAATATGAAAGACTCCACAAACAGCTGGTGAGTGTGTTCCCTGTGTTTCACATTTCTCAGGCTGAATTTCAGTTCTCCTAAGTTGTATCCAGGTTTCCTTCACTTGCTTCCCTTCCTCGCGTCTTAGTCCGTCCCACCGAGGCAGCACGGGTGGAGAGAGGAACGAGGAAACGTGTTTTTAGAGGGACGAGACGTCCTTGTTTCTGAAGCGTCTTGTGAATTTGTCAGTTGTTTGGGCTCTGCGCGGCTTCCAGGATGGATGCTCTGTATCCTTGCTCATAGCTCCTCTAAGATCCCTCCTCCATCCTCATTCGTAGCTCCTCTAAGATCCCTCCTCCATCCTCGCTCATAGCTCTTCTAACATCCCTCCTCCATCCTCGCTCATAGCTCTTCTAACATCCCTCCTCCATCCTCATTCGTAGCTCTTCTAACATCCCTCCTCCATCCTCATTCGTAGCTCCTCTAACATCACTCCTCTATCCTCACTCGTAGCTCCTCTAAGATTCCTCCTCCATCCTCATTCGTAGCTCCTCTAAGATCCCTCCTCCATCCTCACTTGTAGCTCCTCTAACATCCCTCCTCCATCCTCACTCATAGCTCCTCTAAGATCCCTCCTCCATCCTCACTCGTAGCTCCTCTAAGATCCCTCCTCCATCCTCACTCGTAGCTCCTCTAACATCCCTCCTCCATCCTCACTCGTAGCTCCTCTAAGATTTCTCCTCCATCCTCACTCGTAGCTCCTCTAACATCCCTCCTCCATCCTCGCTCATAGCTCCTCTAAGATCCCTCCTCCATCCTCATTCGTAGCTCCTCTAACATCACTCCTCTATCCTCACTCGTAGCTCCTCTAAGATACCTCCTCCATCCTCACTCGTAGCTCCTCTAAGATCCCTCCTCTATCCTCAATTGTAGCTCCTCTAAGATCCCTCCTCTATCCTCAATTGTAGCTCCTCTAAGATTTCTCCTGCATCCTCACTCCTAGCTCCTCTAAGATCCCTCCTCTATCCTCACTCATTGCTCCTCAGAGATCCCTCCTCCATCCTCACTCGTAGCTCCTCTAAGATCCCTCCTCCATCCTCACTCATAGCTCCTCAGAGACCCCTCCTCCCGGGGCAGGAATCGGAGGTTTGAGACGAGGAACAGAACAACTTCCGGTTTAGCCGAGGAGCGATGAGATATCAAAGAAGAGAACTGAGATTCTGTCGTCGCGTGTCTCCGAGTTTTAACTGACTTCCTGTCCCGTCAGGCGGAGGCTCAGAGCAGGAAGGAGCAGGAGCAGCTGGAGAGACTCAGGAAGGACCTGGGAGCCGTCGACATGACGACCACATCTTCAGCAGGTAGATAAATAAAACCGTAATGCTTTTGTTTTGATACAGGGATTCCCCGGGGTCTTAAAAAAATAAGTCTAAAAGATTTTCTGTTTTAGGTCTTGAATAATTCTAGGTATTAATCTTCCTAGGTCAATGTAACACCTAATACTTGTTTTTATTTACTCCGTGATGTTGTAGTTCTTTCTTTTCATAGAGATGAGACTTGTAGAGGAGGAGGAGAGGAAGGAAGGAGAACAAGTGTTATTTATCAGCTACCATGACGTCACAATGGACCACACTCACCAGACTCCATGTAAATAATCAGTCATTTTAACATCGTACAACACACTTCCTTCAAAGTCGACAGAAACCAAATCCAACTATAAAAAGCTGTTTTTGGTCTTCTCTACACTTTTCCAACCATCACAACACTAGTGTTGGTTGAAATAAATACATACTTTACTGATTTACATGTGAAAATACGTTGGCTCTATCCACGCTAAAAGTGCTGTTTTTTAAATGGAGTCTGGTTGGTTCAGCGCTAGCTACGTCATGGCTGTTTCTGGGAAAAGAAAGGTCTTAAATAGGTTTTAGAAAGGTCTCTGAAGGGTTAAGACATGTAACACTTTTCTTATTTTTTGTTTATTGTTAGGATGTGGACCAAGTAGTAGGCACACTGTTAAGATTTCTGCAGAACTTTAACAGTGTTCAACATATTGCACTGTTAAAATTCCGCAGAAATCTCTATCTCTCTCTCTCTCTCTCTCTCTCTCTCTCTATCTATCTCTATCCACCTCTCCATCTATCTCTGTATTACTGTGTTTGATTGGCTTCCTGTCCTCAGGGCCTGCGGACTTCGCCGGGCCCAGTGACCTCATCATGGGACGCGGTAACCCTGACGACAGCGAGGAGGACGAAGACAGCGACACGGACGACATCGACCACAGCGGTGAGAAGAGAAACCGTTTAAATAAAAAGGTCAAAAAAGGTTCATTTGGAATTTTGACTCAGAAAAACAAATCACCGGCTAATGAAGGGAACTGAGACCATGTTGAAGTTGGTTTTACACTTTAAATGACGTCTGATTGGTCGATGCATCGTTACACCCCAACTTTCTGTTTCTAGCAACGGAGGAGAGCAAAGAGACCGACGCCTTTGGAAACTTCCTGAAGGAGAGGAAGGAAGTGGTTCAGGTCCGGAACAGAAAGGGGGCGACCCCCGACCCCTGACCCCTGAGGACCCCTGACCCCCGAGGACCCCTGACCCCTGTCCTCTGAGGACCCCTGACCCCCGAGGACCCCTGACCCCCGAGGACCCCCGACCCCTGTCCTCTGAGGACCCCTGACCCTCGAGGACCCCTGACCCCCGAGGACCCCTGACCCTCGAGGACCCCCGACCCCTGAGGACCCCTGACCTCTGCAGCCTGACGTCTACCTCCACCGCGGAGGAAAGACCAAATAAAGGTGAGGAGGGGAGGTTCCCCTCTGTCGGGCCCAGACTATCACCTGGAAGAGACACGGCTTCCTCAAATGAGACTACACCTGAACTTCCTGTCTGACCCCGTGACCTCACTCATTCAGTCAAGCTGATTGGCTGCTCCTCCACCCTTAAAGAAAAGTTATATTTTTCTATCAGAAAGAACTCTTCTAACCTGTTTAACCTGTGTGGATTTCTATTCTGTCTACTTGTGTTGGTTAAAATGACTGAAATGATTTATGATTTTCAAAATAAAAGTGAGCTTTTAGCTCAAATTGGTCCAAATTTCTGACGTTTTCCTCCACAAGACGATTAAAACCCAGAAGTGACGCGTGCGTGTGATGGCGTTACGTCCAAATGTCGAGGGGTAGCCGAGATGCAGCATGTAACGTGTGTATACACACACACACGCACACACACACACACACACACACACACACACACACACACACACACACACACACTCCCAAGCAAGGCCTCAACAAGATTCCCAAGTAGCAGCTTCTATTTATTCAGAGATGAACACAACAAACAAAACAATTCCAGATGCAACCTGAAACTTCCCTAAACCAAAACAAAATGCAAATAAAAGACGAAGCTCTTCTGAAGCTTCTACTATAAATGTCAATGTCAGTTTTATTTCTATAGCACATGTAGAAACAACAGCTGACCAACGTGCTGAACAGGGTCAAATACATAAATAACAAATAATAACAAGAGTAAGAATGACTCCAACCATAGTTAAATCACTTCACTACTTTCATTGAATTTTGGTGTTTTTTTGTCAATTTTATAGCATTTGAAGAAAACGATAATTGATAAAAAGAACTTGTGTGTGTGACAAATATAAATAAAAGACAAATGTCAATAAGAGGGACTAAAATGTGAACAAATGTCGAATAAAGTGACAAATTTAAAGGGAAAAAAAGACTCTGAAGAAGTCAAAAACATGATAAAACCATCGAGGTAAAGACACAAAAAGGTCGAAAATTTGTCAATAAAAGACAAATGTCAATAAAAGTGACAAAAAATGTGAACAAAGCTGAAGAAAGTGATAGCTCTCTGATTGGAAGTGAATGTAAACAAGATGGGGGGGGGGGGGGGG
>NC_048407.1:34055602-34058260 GCF_013103735.1 Etheostoma cragini
GAGTTCAGGTGTCTTTATGAAGGTCTGTGATGAGTTCAGGTGTCTTTATGAAGATCTGTGATGAGTTCAGGTGTCTTTTTGAAGATCTGTGATGAGTTCAGGTGTCTTTATGAAGATCTGTGATGAGTTCAGGTGTCTTTATGAAGGTCCGTGATGAGTTCAGGTGTCTTTATGAAGGTCTGTGATGAGTTCAGGTGTCTTTTTGAAGATCTGTGATGAGTTCAGGTGTCTTTAGGAAGATCCGTGATGAGTTCAGGTGTCTTTATGAAGATCCGTGATGAGTTCAGGTGTCTTTATGAAGATCTGTGATGAGTTCAGGTGTCTTTTTGAAGATCCGTGATGAGTTCAGGTGTCTTTAGGAAGATCCGTGATGAGTTCAGGTGTCTTTATGAAGATCCGTGATGAGTTCAGGTGTCTTTATGAAGATCCGTGATGAGTTCAGGTGTCTTTATGAAGATCTGTGATGAGTTCAGGTGTCTTTATGAAGATCTGTGATGAGTTCAGGTGTCTTTATGAAGATCTGTGATGAGTTCAGGTGTCTTTATGAAGATCTGTGATGAGTTCAGGTGTCTTTATGAAGCGCTCTGATGAGTTCAGATGGCTTTCTGAAGATCTGTGATGAGTTCAGGTGCTTTTATGTGATTCTTTAGATCTGATAAAAGACAGGCGCCGACCGGAGAGGGAGATTCCCGCTATCTTTCCATCTCATCTCTTTCTCTTTCTCTGCATAGTCAGATGAAATCTCGCTGATAACATCTCTGAGAGCCGGTAAACCAACCGCCAACGTCTCCTTTCATCCTTCCCCGCCCACGGCGCATTTTTCACTCAAAATCCTAAAACTTCCAAAGATTTCACAGAGATTTCCCCAAACCCCAACGTGGATTAATTAAGGATCCCGGTGTCTTCGGGTCTAATCTGACCCTTTTAAAAAAAGTCTCTAAATCAGAAATTTGGGTTTCCTTCAACTAAATAGACGCTCCTCACACGTTACATAACTCATCAGGTCCCTGGTCCCACTGGATTTGGAGTTTTGATTTAATTTATAGCATTTTAAGAAAAGAAAAGATTAAGAACACTGAAAAAAAGTGAAAGAAATGTCCCAAAAATCCCCCAAAACGCAGAAATAATCAACAAAGGAAAAACTTTGGGAAAAGTTAGAAATGTAAAAACGTGACAACAAATGTCGGAGAAAGCTTCAAAAACTTCAAAAAACAACAAAAATGTCCCAAATTATTAATTGATTGTAATGTACATTTATTAAAATAACAGGCCTGAACTACACACACACACTCAGGTCCTCTACATGCAATAATGGAGAGATGTTGGGGGGGGGGGCGCGTCCTGGTGCCTTGCTCAAGAGCCCCTTGGCAGTGCCCAGGAGTTGAACTGGCACTGCATTGTTCTCACACAAAAATGAACACTTTTTCCAAAAATCCATCCTTTTCTCTTTCAGAAGCAATTTAAAAAAAACAATATTCAAAAAGCTACGTCCTAAAGCCAGCCTCAGGAGACTCCACCAGCTGACATCTCTATTGGCTGTTGAACAGGAGACGTCTCTTACGTCCTAAAACCAGCCTCTGGAGACTCCACCAGCTGACGTCTCTATTGGCTGTTGAACAGGAGACGTCTCTTACGTCCTAAAACCAGCCTCAGGAGACTCCACCAGCTGACGTCTCTATTGGCTGTTGGACAGGAGACGTCTCTTACGTCTCCATATTTTAACTTTTTGGAACAGAAGTCGATCTAAGACGGGCCGGTTCAGGAAGTACAGTTTAGAAATCCCTGTCTCCCTGCCAGTGTGTTTCAAAATAAAATACATTGTGTTCAATGGGGACAAAACCCAGACATTTCAAAATAAAGCATTTTAGAAGACGTGGAACCGTGATTTGTTTGGCTGAAGGGACCGTCCTGCAACCTTTCCTCCTGATAAATGACGTCTATAGACTGTGATTAGTCCTGGTTAGAAAGTCTGTGATTTTCAAAATAAAATACATAAAATATATATATATATTTTTTTTTACCCAGATATTCCAAAATATTACATTTTAAATCCGTAGGCGTGACTTGTTCAGCTGTTAGGATGTCACACCGGCCCGATTCCCCGTCCTGTGTGAGAAGTGCTGACGCCGCTGACGGTAACCATGGAGATTTATCAGATGAACGCTCGCCGTCTCCGGCTTCCTGTCTGAGTCAAACGGGGTCACAGAGACGCTGTGAAACCCTCAGGAGACAACCTCATTAAAAACCACACAACACACACACACACACACAGAGAGGGGGGGCGGGGCTAAAGGTAACAAGGCTCCATATAAGGAAACAGTAGCAACGAGTAACTGAGTACAATTACTGCAATACTGCAGATGTTATTGTTATTATTATTACTGTTATTATTGTTATTGTTGTTATTATTATTCTTTTATATGATGCAGTGGGTGATTCGGGAACCGTGGATGACGGCGTGTGTTCCTGGATGTCTGGGGTCCCCCATCAGACCAGAAACCCCCGCTGACTCCCCCGATCGGGACCACAAACCCCCCCGCAGACCACAAGCTCCTCTGATCATTACATCACACCTGAACCACCACGAGCCGGATTCTCTCTGCAGAGACAGAGAGAGAGAGGGGGGGAGAGGGAGAGAGAGAGAGAGAGAGGGGGAGA
>NC_048407.1:34058360-34059932 GCF_013103735.1 Etheostoma cragini
TGTGTGTGTGTGTGTGTGTGTGTGTGTGTGTGTGTGTGTGTGTGTGTGTGTGTGTGTGTGTGTGTCCTACTTGTAGGTCCAGGGGGAGGTGGAGGCGTTCTGCAGCGGCCGGGCGGTTCTGATGGGAACCAAAGCACTCGGGTCCAGCTCCAGGGGGACCGTTTCCACCGCCGCGCCATCCGACGACTTCCTGTGAGTCTTTGCCGAGTGTTTTGATTGGCCGCCTGGTTTGGGCATCGCCGCTGCCTCTGACATCATCATAATCATCATCATCATCGTCACGCAGACCGCCTGAGGAAGAGGAGGAAGGAGCCTTCAGACAGGTTCCATTACCCATAAAATCATAAAGTCATTTAATTTAAATGCACTTTATATTTAATTTAAATTTAATTTAAATTTAATTTATATTTAATTTATATTTAATTTAAATTCAATTTAAATTTAATTTATATTTAATTTATATTCAATTTATATTTAATTTATATTCAATTTATATTTAATTTATGTTTAATTTATATTTAATTTATATTTAATTTATATTTAATTTACATTTAATTCTTATTTAATTTTTATTTAATTCATATTTAAGTCATATTTAATTTATATTGAATTTATATTTAATTTATATTTAATTCTTATTTAATTTATATTTAATTCATATTTAATTCATATTTAATTTATATTTAATTCATATTTAATTCATATTTAATTCATATTTAATTTATATTTAATTCATATTTAATTCATATTTAATTTATATTTAATTCATATTTTATTTATATTTAATTCATATTTAATTTATATTTAATTTATATTTAATTTATATTTTATTCATATTTTATTCATATTTGACTCTCGATCAATGATCAGGTTTTGATAAAAAGTGACAAAAAAAAAACATTTTGAAAAAAAAAGTTATGAAAAAGCTACAAAAACGTTAAAAATAGTGCGAAAAGTGACAAAAATTTGAAAGAAAAATACCAAAAAGTTACAAAAACGTAGAAAGTTACAGAAACATCGACAAAAAAAGACAAAAAAAAGAAGTCAAGTTTTCATTTCTTTCATTCTGACCAAGAAAACCCAAAAGGTTGCCCCGGGCGACGGGTGAAACAGCTGTTCGCAGAAGCAACCAAATGTGGAACGAGTGATCAAAAGGTTGAAAAAAAAAGAAAGAAAAAAGAAAGGTTGCTGCGGCGACGGGAAGACAACGCACGGCCGTGGTTCGGAAGATCAAAAAAGTGAAAAAAAGTGTAAAAAGTGTAAAAAGTGTAAGAAGTTTAAGAAGTTTAGAAGTGGGGATCTGGATCTTACCCTAGTGCTGGACCTGGAGGTCGAGGACATCATTCTTGAGTCGGTTTCGGACTCTCCTCTCTGTCCTTGTTCAGATCTGGATTTGGACTCTGTGGGGTTCCTGGACTCTGCAGGGTTCCTGGACTACCTGGACTCTTAGGGTTCTTGGGCTCTGGGGGTTCCTGGACTCTGCAGGGTTCCTGGACTACCTGGACTCTCGGGGGTTCCTGGACTCTGGGGGTTCCTGGACTCTGGGGGTTCTAGGACTCTGCAGGGTTCCTG
>NC_048407.1:34060032-34062148 GCF_013103735.1 Etheostoma cragini
ACCTTAGTGGTCCCTAATACTGGATCTGGAGTCTCTTTATATAGACCTTAGTGGTCCCTAATACTGGATCTGAAGTCTTCTGATTCAGGTCTCTGAGTCATTCATATAAATATGAGTACGAGCTGTTTTTTCTGTTTTTTTCTGATTCAGCAGTCGTGACTTTCAGGAGATTTAAATAAATCCTCCAGAGGAGACTGAGTCACCAGCGAACACACGAGGTAAACTGAGTCCTGGTCCTGGAGCGGTTCCCTCATCATGAACACACACTCTTAAAAAGACCACAACACGAAGCTACACAACAACACAACCCAGTGTGTCGTGCACACGCACAACCGCTGCCGACTCAGACTGTTCATCTCTAAAGAATAAAGATGAGAATAAAAGATCGAGGTCGACGTCCTCGTCCCCAAGGGGACAGATGTGTCTCAAATAAGGTCTGATTCAGAACTGGTTCTCTGTGTGTGTGTGTGTGTGTGTGTGTGTGTGTGTGTGTGTGTGTGTGATTGTGTGTGTGTGTGTGTGTGTGTGTGTTCCCAAAAAAACTAATTGTGTGCATAAAAAGATAAATAAGAAATATTCCCAGAAGCAAAAAGTTATAAATATAAATAATGTCTTTCTATCTTTCTATCTTCCTTCTATCTATCTTTCTATCTTCCTTCTATCTATCCTTCTATCTTTCTTCTGTCTTCCTTCTATCTTTCTTCTGTCTTTCTGTTGGTCTATTGAGCGTCTTCTCGTCTTTTTAAAGAAGTGATTTGTTGAAAAAGACGAGATCAAGATTCATTTTATTTTTCCATAAGGTGAAAAATGTGTCTTGGTCCAAAAATAATAAGAAAACAATGTCAAATCTCCCCTGAATGGCCTGTTAAATATGTTGTGTGTGTGTGTGTGTGTGTGTGTGTGTGTGTGTGTGTGTGTGTGTGTGTGTGTGTGTGTGTGTGTGTGTGTGTGTATGTGTTTGTGTGAGTGAGTGTGTGTGTGTGTGTGTGTGTGTGTGTGTGTGGGAGTGTGTGTGTGAGTGTGTGTGTGTTTGTGTGGACTAAGCGATGATGTCATGCGAGTGGAGCACGCAGATCAAACACCAAACTACTACTGCTGAAGAAGAACAGATGAAAAGCAAAAGGACGACGGAGAGAGGAACGAGAGCAGCAGAGAAGGATACAAAGAAGAAAAAGATGAACAGAATGAGCAAATGAAAGAGAATAAAATCCCCTTCCACGTGCAGCTTTAAAGACGCAGAAAGCTCAGAAACCCCCAAAAAAACAAGGTCGAGACTCAGGAAAATGAGCTGCCGGCGCGTGGAGAACAGATGGAGGTGTGAGAGGGAGACACAGAACAAGAAGAGGTGAAAATGATGAACAGAATGTGCAAATGAAAGAGAGTAAAACCCCCGTCAACGTGCAGCTTTAAAGATGCAGAAAGCTCAGAAACCCCCCCCAAATAACAAGGGGCAACTCTAAGAATATAGAAAGAAATGAGCTGCAGGCGCGTGGAGAACAGATGGAAGTGTGAGAGGAAGACACAGAATAAAAAGAGGTGAAAATGATGAACAGAATGTGCAAATGAAAGAGAATAAATCCCCCGTCAACGTGTTTTAAAAATGCAGAAAGCTCCGAAATCACGTCAGATAATCAAAGAAGAAGAAGACGAGTGAGTGAAGATGAAAGAAAACAGGAAAGCAGCAGAGACAAGGAACAAGAAAAGATGGAAAAGATGAACAGAATGTGCAAATGAAAGAGAGGGAAACCCCCGTCAACGTGTTTTAGAAGATGCAGAAAGCTGAGAAATCAGAGATGAAGACGAGTGAATTGAAGATGAAAGAAAAACAGCAGAGACACAGAATAAAAAGAGATGGAAAAGATGAACAGAATGTGCAAATGAAAGAGAGTAAGAGGCAGAAGGCTGAGAGAGGAGGATGGAGGGAAGCGGGGGGGCACTCACCCTGCAGCGATGCTCTCGATCTTCACTCTGAAGGTCTGCAGCTCGGCACCACACAGCATCCTGCTGCATGACATCACCACGGAGCCTCCTGATTGGCCCGCAGGACGCTGGGCTGCGATTGGTCCAGCAGAGGCAGAGGGAGGAAGAAGAGGAGGGGGGGAGGGGGGGGAGGGGG
>NC_048407.1:34064083-34066762 GCF_013103735.1 Etheostoma cragini
GGTTCTGGTTGACTCTGGTTGGGTCAGGTTGGGTCTGATTAGGTCTGGTTGGGTCTTGCTCGGCCCGGTTGGGTCAGGTTGGGTTTGGTTGGATATGGTTGACTCTGGTTGGGTCTAGCAGGGTCTAGCTGGGTCTGGTTGGGTCAGGTTGGGTCTGATGAAGTCTGGTTGGGTCCGGTTGACTCTGGTTGGGTCTAGCAGGGTCTAGCTGGGTCTGATTGGGTCCAACTTTTTACACTTTACAGAAGATTTAGAGTCCTCGCTAAAACAATCGCACACACATGAACACATTGGCACTGTTGGCATAGCAACAAAGCACAGTGAACCCCTCCATCGAATGGGGACCGGACCTGCAGCGCCTCAGACACAGTTTCTCATTTTAAGGAGTTTATCTTGGTAAGAAGAGTCCTGGTTGTAGAGAGGAAGTTAAACCTCAGTCCTCCTGCTTTTCTTCTTCTCTCCCTGTTCTCAGCGTCTCGCGGTCGGTGGGTCGGCGCCGGGTCGCCGGCCCACCGTCTTCGGCTCGGCAGCCTCCAAAATGGCTTCCAGGTAAAGTTCAGCTTGTGTTGTGATCAGGCCATCAGGACACCTGCAGGACGAAGACAGACAGAGGACGGAGGTAGTAGTTAGCACCACATTAACGTCCTCTGAACCGTTTAAAATACTGGATTTAGAGACAAAAATATGAAATATGTAAAATAAAATTCTAAATAAATAAATAAAATTAAATAAAATGATGTTCTAACTCCTTTGTGTCAAAACATTAAAATGGGAATCAATAGTTTTAGTCTCGTTTTTAACCCTCCTGGTGTCCTCGGGTCAAATCTTACCCGTTTTTAGAAGTCTCTACATTAGAAATTTGGGATTCTTTCATCCAAAATGTCCAAATATTCCACGGATGGATCCATGTAACGCTGACGGATCAGTTCACTACTTTAGTGGATTTTGGGTGTTTTACTTCCCCGAAAAACTTTGATAAAAGACAAACAAATGATATAATTTCATATAAATGAGTTTTTTTTTACCATGAAAACAAAAAAGATATAATGGTCAAGAAAAGTATCTCAAACGCGTCAAAAAAGCAATTAAAAAATTGACAAAAAGTGTCAAAACAATTGTCAAAAGTGCTGACGCTAGTGTTACAAAAATTAAGAAAATTTTGAAAAAAAGCGTCAAAAAGGGATAAAAAGTAATCACAAAATTGTCAAAAAAAGTGTTGAAAAAACATCAAAAAAGTATCAACAAATGTTTAAACATTTTTGGCAAAAGTGTAAAACTAGTGGTGATATATATATTGATGTGTACAGTAGACTGATGGTAGCGGTACAAAAATTAAGAAAATGTTGAAGTGTCAAAAAGTGATAAAAAGTATCTCAAACGCGCCAAAAAAGTGATAAAAATTCGTTAATTGTCTGTTTTGACTGTGAGGACAACACAAGGGTCTTCATGTTCTGTTTCAGTGTTTCTACCCAGAATGCCCTGCTTCTCCTCCAGCTGGTTCTCACCTCCACACTGTGCTTGTCCTGAAAGACACAAACACAAACTCTGTTTAGGGATTTAGTCCTCAATCTGGATCTGAATCTGGATCTAGATCTAGATCTGGATCTGGATGGTCCCAGGAAAAATGAGAAAACAGCGGAAAAAACATCTGTCCTCACCTCCTCCTGCTGTCTCTCCAGTGAGGCGTTCAGGTGCATCTGCTGTTTCTCAGATGAGGCGTTCAGGTGCATCTGCTGTGTCTCTGGTGAGGCGTTCAGGTGCATCTGCTGTCTCTCACTCGAGGCGTTCAGGTGCATCTGTTTTTTCTCCGGTGAGGCGTTCAGGTGCATCTGCTGTTTCTCCGGTGAGGCATTCAGTTGCATCTGCTGTTTCTCCGATGAGGCGTTCAGGTGCATCTGCTGTTTCTCCGATGAGGCGTTCAGGTGCATCTGCTGTTTCTCAGATGAGGCGTTTAGGTGCATCTGCTGTACCTCAGATGAGGCGTTCAGGTGCATCTGCTGTGTCTCTGGTGAGGCGTTCAGGTGCATCTGCTGTCTCTCAGGCGATGCGTTCAGGTGCATCTGTTTTTTCTCCGGTGAGGCGTTCAGGTGCATCGTTTTTTTCTCCGGTGAGGCGTTCAGGTGCATCTGCTGTTTATCCGGTGAGGCATTCAGGTGCATCTGCTGTTTCTCCAATGAGGCGTTCAGGTGCATATGCTGTGTCTCTGGTGAAGCGTTCAGGTGCATCTGCTGTCTCTCAGATGAGGCGTTCAGGTGCATCTGCTGTCTCTCAGATGAGGCGTTCAGATGCATCTGTTGTTTCTCCGGTGAGGCGTTCAGGTGCATCTGCTGTCTGTCCGGTGAGGCGTTCAGGTGCATCTGCCGTTGCTGCTTGTCAGCGTCGGCCCGATGCTCCTGGCGTTCTTTGGTCTGAGCTTTCTGAGCCACTTCACGCTCGTGCTCCCTCCGCCCGGCGAGATGCTTCAGCAGCTCCGCCTCCTGACACTAAGGGGGGGGGGGGGGGGGGGGGGGGGGTAAGTTAGTAGTTAAAAAACACCAAATATTTAAAGTATTTTATTCGTTAGCATGATAGTTGATGCAAGCTTTTACTTTGAAAACAAAAGTCCACTAATACTGTATCTGAAGTCTCTTTATATAGACCTTAGTGGTCCCCTAATACTGTATCTGAAGTCTCTTTATA
>NC_048407.1:34066862-34071710 GCF_013103735.1 Etheostoma cragini
ACATTTGGAGAGTAAGTGAGTACATTTGGAGAGTAACTGAGTACATTTGGAGAGTAACTGAGTACATTTGGAGAGTAACTGAGTACATTTACTCCAGTACTGTTCTTCAGTCCAGATGTTTCTGCTGTTAGTGTGTGTGTGTGTATCTCTGTATCTGTGTGTGCATGCATGCGTGCGTGGTGGTGTTTGTGTGTGTTGACATGTGTGCTTGTGTGTGTTTATGTGTGTGTGGTGCATGTGTGTGTGTGTGTGTGTGTGTGTGTGTGTGTGTCTCTTTAAGCAGTTCAAACAGCAGAGTCTCAGTGTTGGTTCTCTCTGTTAATGAGTACCTCTACAGCAGGAACAACACTCGTCACACAGCTTCTGAACCTGGACACACACACTCACACACACACTCACAGCGTCTGGACCTGGACACACACACTCACACACACACTCACAGCTTCTGGACCTGGACACACACACACAGCGTCTGGACCTGGACACACACACTCACACACACACACACAGCGTCTGGACCACGACACACACACACACACACACACACACACTCACAGCTTCTGAACCTGGACACACACTCACAGCGTCTGGAGCTGGACACACACACACACACACACACACACACACACACACAGCGTCTGGACCTGGACACACACACACACACAGCATCTGGACCTGGACACACACACACACAGGTAGGTTCACACACACTTTATTTCCTTTCATCTGCACGGTACCTCTGGGACTTTCCTCCATGTTTCTGTCTGAGTGTGTAACAGAGTCTCAGACTCTATTTAGACGTTAAACCTCCTGTTGTCTTCGGGTCAAATTATCAGATATTTTGGGGTTTTTTTCAGACAAATGAACTTGATTCCATTTAACGCTCTTCTGAAATAAAGGATCAGGACACTACTTTCATTTACTTTTGGGTATTTCTATTCAATTTATAGCATATTTCTGCTTTGTTTGCATGCGTTTACACTGGCGGGTGTTTGTGTGTGTAAATGTGTGCGTGTGTTGGCATGAGTATTTGTGTATATGTGTGTGTGTGTCTGTGTGTGTGTGTGTGTGTGTGTGTGTGCTTATATGTATGCCGCTGCAAGACTCTTTTTTTCAGACATGTCACACTGTTTGAGCGTCTTCCATTTACTCCGGTAAAAGAACAAAAAGCAAAATGGCCCAAAAAAAACATCTAAAAAAATAACAACAAAAATTATTTAAAAAAAATCTAAATGTCTTCAAAAAATGTCTAAAATGTGGGAAAAAAACTACAAAAAGAATTTGAAAATGTTGTCAAAATGTCCCCAAAAACATCTAAAATGTAAAAAAACGACAAAAAAATGATAATTTTTTTTCAAATTGTCCACAAATAACATCTAAAATGTGGGAAAAAAACTAAAAAAATAATGTGAATTCTTTTTCAAAATGTCCCAAAAAAAAATCTAAAATGTAAAAAAAAACACACACAAAAATTATTACGAAAATTTCCCATTTAAAACATCGAAGAAAGGTTGAAAAAAAAAAATTTAAAATGTAGAAAAATAAATAACAAAATCATAAGAAAAGGCACTGAAAGTGTCAGGAAAGACGCCTGGAACCGCCTCTATAAATATGAATAGAGCCCTAAAAGCTTGAATAACGACCCATGTGGGCGTTTTTCAGAGAGAAACAGCCTCTTGCTTTCCTGAAGCGTCGTCAGGTTTCCGTCTAACACTAAAATGCAAATGTAGTCGTCGGACCGGCTCTGTGTCAGCGCCGTGTTGTTGCTCTGTAAATAACCCGTGAGTGATAAAAGCTTTTTACTGTTTAAATGTGTCAACATGCTGCAGGCGTCGGGGTGAAACAGCCGACGGCACGTTTACCGTCTGCACACGCTCGCCGTAGTTTATTACCACACGTGTCTCATGGCTTTGTAGTTCTACCGTGAACTCTTTAAGCCTAATTTATGCCGTCTACGCTGTAGACATACACATTATCGAAGACAAACAAAGAAGAAAGTGACGGTTGGGTTTAGTAAACAAAGAAGGAAGCGACGGTTGGGTTTAGGAAACAAAGAAGGCGACAGTTTGGTTTAGGAAACTAAAAAGAAAGCAATAGTTGGGTTTAGCAAACATAGAAAGCAACGGTTGGGTTTAGGAAACTAAAAAGAAAGTGACGGTTGGGTTTAGAAAACAAAGAAGGCGACAGTTTGGTTTAGGAAACTAAAAAGAAAGCAATAGGTGGGTTAGGAAACATAGAAAGCAACGGTTGGGTTTAGGAAACTAAAAAGAAAGTGACGGTTGGGTTTAGGATACAAAGAAAGCTATAGTTGGGTTAGGAAACAAAGAAAGCAATAGTTGGGTTAGGAAACAAAGAAAGCAATAGTTGGGTTAGGAAACAAAGAAAGCAATAGTTGGGTTAGGAAACAAAGAAAGCAATGGTTGGGTTTAGGAAACTAAAAAGAAAGTGACGGTTGGGTTTAGGATACAAAGAAAGCAATAGTTGGGTTAGGAAACAAAGAAAGCAATAGTTGGGTTAGGAAACATAGAAAGCAACGGTTGGGTTTAGGAAACTAAAAAGAAAGTGACGGTTGGGTTTAGGAAACAAAGAAAGCAATAGTTGGGTTAGGAAACAAAGAAAGCAATAGTTGGGTTAGGAAACAAAGAAAGCAACGGTTGGGTTTAGGAAACAAAGAAAGTGATGGTTGGGTTTAGGAAACAAAGAAAGTGATGGTTGGGTTAGGGAAAAAAGAAAGCAATAGTTGGGTTAGGAAACAAAGAAAGTGATGGTTGGGTTTAGGAAACAAAGAAAGCAATAGTTGGGTTAGGAAACAAAGAAAGTGACGGTTGGGTTAGGGAAAAAAGAAAGCAATAGTTGGGTTAGGAAACAAAGAAAGCGACGGTTGGGTTAGGAAACAAAGAAAGTGATGGTTGGGTTAGGAAACAAAGAAAGTGATGGTTGGGTTTAGGAAACAAAGAAAGTGATGGTTGGGTTAGGAAACAAAGAAAGTGACGGTTGGGTTTAGGAAACAAAGAAAGTGACGGTTGGGTTTAGGAAAAAAGAAAGCAATAGTTGGGTTTAGGAAGCAAAAAAAGTGACGGTTGGGTTTAGGAAAAAAGAAAGCAATAGTTGGGTTTAGGAAACAAAGAAAGTGATGGTTGGGTTTAGGAGACAAAGAAAGTGATGGTTGGGTTTAGGAAACAAAGAAAGCAATAGTTGGGTTTAGGAAACAAAGAAAGTGACGGTTGGGTTTAGGAAACAAAGAGAGCAATAGTTGGGTTTAGGAAACAAAGAAAGTGATGGTTGGGTTTAGGAGACAAAGAAAGTGATGGTTGGGTTTAGGAAACAAAGAAAGCAATAGTTGGGTTTAGGAAACAAAGAAAGTGATGGTTGGGTTTAGGAAACAAAGAAAGCGATGGTTGGGTTTAGGAAACAAAGAGTGACGGTTGGGTTTAGGAAACAAAGAAAGTGACGGTTGGGTTTAGGAAACAAAGAAAGTGACGGTTGGGTTTAGGAAGCAAAGAAAGTGACGGTTGGGTTTAGGAAACAAAGAAAGCGATGGTTGGGTTTAGGAAGCAAAGAAAGTGACGGTTGGGTTTAGGAAAAAAGAAAGTGATGGTTGGGTTTAGGAAAAAAGAAAGTGATGGTTGGGTTTAGGAAACAAAGAAAGCGATGGTTGGGTTTAGGAAACAAAGAAAGTGACGGTTGGGTTTAGGAAGCAAAGAAAGTGACGGTTGGGTTTAGGAAAAAAGAAAGTGATGGTTGGGTTTAGCAAACAAAGAAAGCAATAGTTGGGTTTAGGAAACAAAGAAAGTGACGGCTGGGTTTAGGAAGCAAAGAAAGTGACGGTTGGGTTTAGGAAGCAAAGAAAGTGATGGTTGGGTTTAGGTAAGAACTTTTGTCGCCAGCCTTTGTCATCTTCTCGATGCTCTGTTCTACGTGCCACAGCGATCTTTGAGCTATTTTTTTGATTTTCTTTCAACGTTGTTTTTTTCTCTATTCTCTTTTTTGTTGTTTTTGTCACCTTTCGATATTTATTTTGCGGTTTTCCGCGTATTTGTCCACTTTTTCCACTTTCTCACTGCTTTTTGGGATGTTTTTGACAGACTTTCCACTTGTTGCACTGCTACTCACATAAATAGAAAACGTCAACACAGAGATGAACAAACCAAGCAGCTGAATAATAAATGCAAATGTTTTTTCCCATGATCCCTTGCAGTCTGCAGGTGTGTCGACCAAAGTCGAGCTGTTTGTTCACGGCTGAAGAATTCAGACACGCCTTCTGTAAATTAAACTGTCTCTCCCTCTCCCCTTCTCTCTCTCTTTCTCTCTCTCTCTTTCTCTCTCTCTCCTCCCCCTCTCTCTCTCTCTTTCACTCTCTTTCTCTCTCCCTCTCCTCCCCCTCTCTCTCTCTCTTTCTCTCTCCCTCTCATCCCCCTCTCTCTCTCTCTCTCTCTCTCTCTCCCTCACCTCCCCCCCCTCTCTCTCTCTCTCTCTCTCTCTCTCTCTCTCCCAGCAGCCTCTCCTGTTTTTCCCATCCTTCGCTCTGTGAGGTCATGGCGGCCGTGGGAGCGGAGGTCGCCGGGTCGTGGATCCCATCCTCTGGCGTGGTCAGCGTCTCCCTCCTCTTCCTCCTCTTCCTCCTCTCCATCTTCCTCACAGCTCTGTGCAGCGAGTGCAGCAGGTCAGCTGATCTCTCCCTTAGATCCAGTATTAGGGACCACTAAGGTCTAAAAGAGACTTCAGATCCAGTATCAGGGACCACTAAGTTCTATATAAAGAGACCAGATCCAGTATTAGGGGACCACTAAGGTCTATATAAAGAGACTTCAGATACAGTATTAGGGGACAACTAAGGTCTATATAAAG
>NC_048407.1:34071810-34073373 GCF_013103735.1 Etheostoma cragini
AGTGATGGCGGGTAGTGGAGTCCCAGTGATGCGGGTAGTGGAGTCCCAGTGATGCGGGTAGTGGAGTCCCAGTGATGGGGGGTAGTGGAGTCCCAGTGGTGGCGGGTAGTGGTAACTGGAGACACCCTCAACAGCCATTCCATTGATGTGGATGGTGTTGTGTGTGCCTCTTGACTCCTTTCTGAAGTCCACGATGAGCTCCTTGGTTTTGGTGGTGTTGGCGAGCTGGTTATTTCCAGTGCCCCATGTGGCCAGGTCCTGGATCTCCACCCTATAGGCAGTCTCATCGTTGGTGCTGATGAGATCAATCACCGTAGTGTCGTCCGCAAACTTGATGATGGAATTAGATTCATACGCAGGCTTGCAGTCGGAGGTGAAGAGGGAGAAGAGAAACGGGCTTAGCACACAGCCCTGTGGTACACCAGTGTTGAGTGTGATGGACCTGGAGCAGTTGGAGCCTGATCGAACCTTCTGGGGTCTGTTGGTCAGAAAGTCCAAAATCCAGTTGCACGTGGAGGTGTTGATGCCCAGGTCTCCAAGTTTGGCTATTAACTCAGCCGGGATGACGGTGTTGAATGCTCAGCTGAAGTCAACAAACAGCATCCGTGCATAAGTGTTGTTATTGTTCAGATGTGTGAGCACAGAGTGGGTATGTGTGTGTATGTGTGTGTATATGTGTGTGTATGTGTGTGTATGTGTGTGTATGTGTGTATGTGTGTGTGTATGTGTGTGTTAATGTGTGTTTGTGTGTATGTGTGTGTATGTATGTGTGTATGTGTGTGTGTGTATGTGTGTATGTGTGTGTGCATGTGTGTGTAAATGTGTGTATGTGTGTGTAAATGTTTGTGTATGTGTGTGGGTGTATATGTGTGTGTATGTGTGTGTATGTGTGTGTGTATGTGTGTTTGTAAATGTGTGTATGTGTGTGTTTGTGTCTGTGTAAATGTGTGTATGTGTGTGTATGTGTTATGATTTTCTTGCTACTGGATGCCTAAAATTTCCTTCAAGCTGAATAAAGTATCTATCTTTCCATCTCTCTCTCTATATATCTATATCTATCTCGCTATCTATCCATCTATCTCTCTTTCTATCCATCCATCCATCCATCTATCTAAAACTTTGGCATGAAATTAATTGCTTTATTGTCGTTTTTTTAGTCTTTCTATCCGCTCCGGTCTCATGTGTTTGATGTGCGTAGACTAACTTCCTGTTTCCTGTCGTGTTGATTGACAGGTGAAGCTGGAAGACGCCATGGTGGCGAGAGAGAACCCGATGATCCACGAGATCCAGAGCGATGAGAAAGGTGAGAACACGCCTCAGCGTTGAGGAGTTAAAGGGCCAGAGTGGGAAAAGAAATCTCTTATTCCGGGACTAGGGGGTTACTCTGTGTCTCTGGAGCTTCCACACGCAAGTCCCTGGTGGGTGTGTGTGTGTGTGTGTGTGTGTGTGTTTGTGCATGTATGTGCGTGTGTGTGCGTGAGCGTGTTTGTGGGTGTCTGTGTGTGTGTGTGTGTGTGTCTGAGTGTGTGTGTGTGTGTGTGTGTGTGTGTGTGTGTGTGTGGG
>NC_048407.1:34073473-34075319 GCF_013103735.1 Etheostoma cragini
CATCTGAGCATTCATTTCCTCAAAGGCAGAGCAGGATACCCAGGACTGGGGGGGGTCCATGGGCAGGCTGGGGGGGGGACGACTTCATAAAGTGACATCATCATGCCATGGGACCTTTAACGTAATCTTTACACTTGGCGTCTTTTTTGACAAGAAAAAGTTGACCAGTGCGTTTTTTTGTAGGAAATCAAAGCTGGGAGCCGAGAGCATCCGTGGTTGCTATGACAACAGCTACAGTATGCTAGCGCGCTACGTGTAGCGGTGCTAACATCAGATAAACAAAGTGGTGGAGCGGGCTAGAGAAAGAATAACCACGTTAGATAAGACTCATGTAACTCGCTGTGCTGCGACTCTTATCAGAATCTTTTATTTCTCATTATAACAAACAGCAATAAATGAAATTACACGTGATTCCGATGAATGAATGTTAAAAATAAATCATTTATCGGACGTTGTAAATGACGATCAGCCCGGCGGTGTATTGCTCGGGCTCCGTTTGATTCACTTTTATAGCATTTCATTTTATTAACTGCTTTTAAAAAACAGCCTCCTGTGTGAAGGGCTGTAGTCCGGACTCAAGGGTTATGGTTAGGGTTAGGGTTAGGGTTTTCTCTGGACTCGGACTTGTCTCGGTCTCGGCCGCTGGTCTTGCCAGATATGGCTTCTGGTCTAGACCCAGTCCAGGTGTCTTTATTATGTTGATAATAATAATAATATTGGAGGGAAAGTGAAACCCAGAATGATGGTCTTGATACTGTCATGCATAAGACCTTTATTCTGTCCTGGACTCGGTCTTGACTCGGACTCGACTGGTCCTGGTCTTGGACTTGTCTTGGACTCGACAAAGGTGGTCTTGACCACAGCCCTGGTCTGAGAACCTCTGATCGTAACTATTAGTCCAACTAATTCATAGTTTCTGCTTTTTAATAACTCATAAATTAGGATTACGACATTTAATTTAGCTTTATGGACCGTGAATTAAAAACAGAGTCGGGCAAAAGTTACAAAACGTTGAAAAAAAGCGTCAAAAGCATCAATTAAAAAGTCAAAAAGAACCCGTCGGGGGGGGGGCTGTGTATGTGTGGGGGGGGGGGACGCCCAAAAAGAAGTTAATTTTCAATTTTGACCGTCGTCATGGGAACAACACGAGGTTCAGGACATTGAGCTTTTGTCAACAATGATTTTTGTTTATAGGGTGCTCTCGGCATAGGCTTAATTTATAGGGGGGGGGGGGGATCCAAACTGGCAACTGCTAGTGCAACCCCCCCCCCCCCCCCCCCCCCCCCCCCCCCCCCCCATACACAATGTGTATGGGGGGGGGTGCATACACAAAAAATGACATTTTCACCATAACTTGATGCAGAAAAGCCAGAAAAATGCACCAAAATGCAAATAATTATATAAATTTTTCTCAAAAGTGGAGATCTCAACCCGATGTTATGCTTGTTTTTTAAGGTGCTCTTTGTGTGTTTTTGGGGCTCTTTAACGCCGAACTCTGAGGATTTTAAAAAGCCATTTATCATATCAGGTGTCAAATACTTTCAGCATCTCAACTCAATAACCTATAACATATCTATGGAGACACAAGCTGTAAAAAATAGAGAAAAATGTGAAAAAAAAGCTTTAACTCGCATTGGCTTCCAGTTAAAATTAACTTTTTTAAAGCTTTTAATCAACTTTTTAACTTTTTCTTACGTTTTTGTCCCTTTTTCCAACGCTTTTTTCAATGTTTGTCACTTTTTTTGTTTTTCAACACTATGTAACAGTCAACACTAACTTATTAACTTTAGTTTTACAGTTATTTTTGGAATTTATGGTCAATAAACCTCATTTATAGGAAATTATA
>NC_048407.1:34075419-34078109 GCF_013103735.1 Etheostoma cragini
AACCTTTTGGGATTATTTGGACTCACAGTTGACCCTCGTGTTGTCTTCCCGTCAACCACGAAACACTATTATCACTTTTTCCTACAATGTTTTCACTTTTTCAGTGTTGCGGGTGCTTTTTTAAAATGTTTTTTCCAAAGTTATTGGATTTTTCTAACGTTGAAATTTTCGGTGCTTATTTCGAACGTCTGTTTTGGTTTTTTTTTGTGATAAAAAAAAAACGGAAAACGGGTCTAATTTGAACCCGCGGACAGCCTCGAGATCAAAGGATCAAAGTTGGTTTTAAATGCTATAAAATAAAAAAATAAAAACATCCACAACTTTATGAAAGTAATCATTTAATTTTACTGGCTTCCACACAACGTGTATCCACTCATTCACGTTGTTTTGGGGCAATTTGGTTAAAAGAAACGCTGAATTATGATATCAAATATGATCAAATTCGACCCGAGGACGACACGAGGGTTAACGTCTCTTTGCAGTACTCAGACAAAGATTCATCTCTATTTATACTTCATGTTTATGAGTAAAATCTGTAATTGTTGGTCTTTTTGTATATTAAGATTTTTTTTAAGATGCACTCTTTTCTACACGATGTTGATGTTTATGTCATGTATGTTATGTTGAACTGTAAAAGCTCGTTTTGTCTAACGATGTCATAAAAGTCTGGACCGAGCTCCACATTTGAAGCATTTTCAACGTTTTTGTAAATGTCGACAACACTGGAAGTTTTTTGCAATTGATTTTTTTTTTTTCTTTTTTTGTCTGACCAAAATTGAAATTTAATTATCTGATCTACTCCTCTTTGAAACATACCTCCACCACTCATTTTTGGTTGTTCTAGTGTTTTTTTCCCCAGAAAAGTTCATAGTATAGTAGGTCGGAAAAAAAAGGAATATGTACTTTGGCGAAAATTAAAGTTTACTTTGCTAAAAAATAGACAAAACAAAACATTATAGTATGTAGAAAGAAGTTAAAGTATAGTATGTTGATATATGTATGTATACTATGTATATATATACTGTGTATATATGTACATAGTATATATATACAACCAGACCCACCATGTGGTTGTGTGTGTGTGTGTGTGTGTGTGTGTGTGTATATATATATATATATATATATATATATATATATATATATATAAACACACACCCACCCTCATGTTGTCTTCATGTTGTCCTCATATTGTCTTCATGTTGTCCTCATGTTGTCCCCATGTTGTCCCCATATTGTCCCCATGTTGTCTTCATGTTGTCCTCATGTTGTCCTCATGTTGTCCCCATGTTGTCCCCATGTTGTCCTCATGTTGTCCTCATGTTGTCTTCACGTTGTCCTCATGTTGTCCTCATGTTGTCTTCATGTTGCCCTCATGTTGTCCCCATGTTGTCCTCATATTGTCCCCATGTTGTCTTCATGTTGTCCTCATGTTGTCCTCATGTTGTCCCCATGTTGTCCCCATGTTGTCCTCATGTTGTCTTCACGTTGTCCTCATGTTGTCCTCATGTTGTCTTCATGTTGCCCTCATGTTGTCCCCATGTTGTCTTCACGTTGTCCTCATGTTGTCCTCATGTTGTCCCCATATTGTCCCCATGTTGCCCTCATGTTGTCATGAAGTAAAACTAGTGGTAATTAAGTGGTGAAAACTAAACTAAACTAAAAGACTGAAAAAGGGACAAAAATGTCAAATCTTTTGTCAGTTTTGGACCCGGGAGGACAACACAAGCGTTAGACACACGTAGAAGAAACACATACGATCCGAAATTGCTTTATTTTGAAATGTCAAACCGGAAACCGTGTCATAACTTGAGCCGTAGCACCGCGCTTCGCTTGTTGTAGACGGTGGAAGGAAGCGGCTAAGCTAGCTCGGTTAGCATTGTGTGCGTTTAAAGGATAATTTAGTGAAGCTATTTCTTTTTCATCATGGCCTACCAGCTGTACAGGAACACGACTCTGGGAAACAGCCTCCAGGAGAGTCTGGACGAGCTCATACAGGTGACACTAGTCTAATAGCTGGTACTTTAGCACACATCTAGCCTACTTTAGCATGTCGCTAGTTAGCTAAGTTTACCCGCGGCCGTGAAAGGCTAGATGCTATTAGCATGTTGCTAAGTGCTAAGGGCTAGAAGGGATACAGCTACGGCGACAACAGCTAACTTTTGGCACAAAAACGACTAGTTAAGTTTAGGAAGCAGATCGTGGCTTTGGTATAACACTCCCGCGTAACGAATACGCGTGTCCTGGGTAAATGTCAAAACAATATTATATCAGTGGGGATATTGCGTGACTTCCGGCCGTAGCTGTATCCCGTCTGGCCACAACCGGCGGTTAGTGATGCTAGTTATCTGAATGCGGGCTAGCTTTAGCTTGTTAGCTGCGGTTAGCTTCATATTCAGCACTGATTGCTTCCAGACAGAAGCAAACAGTAATAATAGTATTAATTATAATATGTAATTTCGTCCGTACTGTTGACATACAGCAGTTGTTACCTACTGTACCTGGATGATAAATAGTGTTAAGAGTACAGTTGTTTACACTAAAATCCATTAATCTCCATAAATAAATAAGAGCCGGTGTGCAAACTGCGTTCAAAAGTGGTGACGGTGGTGCATTTGTCTTAGTTTACAATCGATACTGCATGTATATATATATATATATATATATATATATATATATATATATATATATAT
>NC_048407.1:34078209-34079269 GCF_013103735.1 Etheostoma cragini
GAGACTTCAGATACAGTATTAGGGACCACTAAGGTCTATATAAAGAGACTTCAGATACAGTATTAGGGACCACTAAGACCACCATGTCATGGGACCTTTAAGAGGAATAATACTGGTATTTTGTCCTCTCTGGGACCCGGTAGTGGTAACGTAACATATAAACCGGCTAATAAACTGAACTAAGTCTTGATTCTGGTTTTTGTTAAGAACACCTGAGGAGAGTGGGCCGGACGCAAAAAACTGGTAGCGGATCACATCGTAGCTGCCCCAACGCGTTCGTGGTTAAAGGACACGACGTCTACGGAGAACATCTGGAAGACATCCAAAAAGACACTTTAGCAAATGTAGAAAGAGTATAAAAACAAAACAATGTTCTGGTTTCAGACACAAAAAAAAGGTATAAAAGATCCAGCAGGCGAGGCGTTAGTCCGTTCTGTTTCTTCTGGTCCTGGTCCTGGTCCTGGTCCTGGTCTTACCCCCCCCGGCTCAGTCGTGGAAGCGTTGGCAGGCCTTCTTCCAGCGGCACGCCGTGCACCACTGGTCCCGGTGCTCGATGCCGTAGACCTTGCGGCACTTCTTGGCCTCGCCACGAATCCTCCTGACAACGACAGACGCCGCTGACATCATCACGTCACACATGACATCATCAGATCACACACGCATGACATCATCACGTAACACACACATGACATCATCACGTCACACACACATGACATCATCAGGTCACACACATGACATCATCATGTCACACAAAAACATGGATCTGAAGATACTTATTTATCTCTACTGATGTCTCTCTACTGATGTCTCTCTACTGTTGTCCCTCTACTGTTGTCTCTACTGATGTCTCTCTAATGTTGTCTCTCTACTGATGTCTCTCTACTGAAGTCTCTCTACTGATGTCTCTCTACTGATGTCCCTCTACTGTTGTCTCTACTGATGTCTCTCTACTGTTGTCCCTCTACTGTTGTCTATCTAATGTTGTCTCTCTACTGATGTCCCTCTACTGTTGTCTCTCTACTGATGTCTCTCTACTGTTGTCCTTCTACTGATGTCTCTC
>NC_048407.1:34079369-34083000 GCF_013103735.1 Etheostoma cragini
ATCACACCTGACCCTCCACACCAGCATCACACCTGACCCTCCACACTTGCATCACACCTGACCCTCCACACTTGCATCACACCTGACCCTCCACACCAGCATCACACCTGACCCTCCACACCCGCATCACACCTGACCCTCCACACCTGCATCCCACCTGACCCTTTGTGCCCCCCAGGGCTCTCTGAACACGTACAGGTTCTGCGACAACGTGTGGACGTTCGTCCTCAACGACGTGGAGTTCAGGGAGGTGACGGACCTCGTCAAGGTGGACAAAGTTAAGATCGTGGCGTGTGACGGAAAGAGCGAGTCGACCCAGAACAAGAACGATAAGTAGTGAGTATCAAAGGACTGTTTCGTGTCTTTCTGCAGGACAGAGACGTGCTTGGCTGTTACCTTGCTGGGAGGATGGACGTCCATCTGCTAGAAAATCCTCCCTGAGAAAATGTATTAACATGTTTCAGATTGTCATGATTAGTCCTCATGTTGTCCCTGTGTTCTCATGTTGTCCTCATGTTGCCTTCATGTTGTCTTCATGTTGTCTTCATGTTGTCCTCATGTTGCCCTCATGTTGCCCTCATGTTGTCTTCATGTTGTCTTCATGTTGTCTTCATGTTGTCCTCATGTTGTCCTCATGTTGTCCTCATGTTGTCTTCATGTTGCCCTCATGTTGTCTTCATGTTGCCCTCATGTTGTCTTCATGTTGTCCTCAGGTATAATTTCCTAAAACAAGTAGCTATAACTAGTGAGCTGTCATCCAGGGCAGGTTGATCTGGAGTCGTACTACAGACCTCTGTTCAGGGTCTAAACCACACACGTTGTTGTTGTTTTCTCAGAAGTCTTTTTTGTGTTTTGTGTCCAGACTCCAACGCTGCCGAGTGACGTCTCTTTGTGTTTGTCACTATCAGATGGACCTGGACTGTACATATAATTTATTACAGCAGAGTCGTGTGTGTGTGTGTGTGTGTGTGTGTGTGTGTGTGTGTGTGTGTGTGTGTGTGTGTGTGTGTGTGTGTGTGTGTGTGTGTGTGTGTGTGTGTGTGTGTGTGTGTGTGTGTGTGTGTGTGTGTGTGTGTGTGTGTGTGTGTGTGTGTGTGTGTGTGTGTGTGTGTGTGTGTGTGTGTGTGTGTGTGTGTGTGTGTGTGTGTGTGTGTGTGTGTGTGTGTGTGCAGTTTACAGGCTTGTGTTCAGTCTGCTGTTGTTTTTGAGCTGTATCATCTTTAATAAAAACTTTATTTAAAACGTCCCGTCTTCTGTTCCTCGGCCTTCAAACAATAAAGTTGATTCATTCATAAACTGGGGGACAGGAAGTGAACGGATGACTGACCTTAAAACACAAATCATGTTTTTGAAAGGGTTCAAACTGATGGAATCTGTTCTCGTCTTGCATGACGGGAACTTTAGAAAATGGCTGCACAATATGAATGAAATTATGCAATATTGACTGATTATCGCCATAGCTATGTAAGCTTTTTTAAATATACATACATGTATATATGCACACAGAGGGCATAAATATGCAACCCCCCCTATGTTAAATTCCCATAGAGGCAGACTTTTATTTTTTAATTGGATACTATGCCCCCCCCCATCATCACATCCCCTCTCCCATACCTAGAGATCAACATGGGGAACTTTCCATAAGATCATCTCTCAATGCAGATGTAACCAGCTGTTAGGCTAACTGAAACAACACCAAGCAGATCTCTATGTATGGTGAAGGGTGTGTGTGTGTGATGGTGTGTGTGTGTGTGAGATGGTGTGTGTGGGGGCATAGTATCCTGATAAACTCTCTACAGGAAGGAAGTGGAGACGCGTCAGATCCATTCGTGGTTGTTGATTTTTATTATTTAAAACAGTTCAGAAAGACAAAAACATCAATTCAGTGCCCGGGTTGGATCAGTGGTAGAGCGGGCGCACGTGCACTGAGAGGGTTAAGCCCTGATGAAGAGGTCCAGAGTTCAGACCCGACCTGTGATGAGGTCTGCCCCCTTCCTCACCTAGCTGTCCTGTCAAGTAAAGGTGGAAAAGCCCAAAAGATAATCTTTAAAAAGGGAAACCAAATTACTTCAGTCTCTAAAAACATGAGAGGAACGGACGTCCTTTGTCCGTAGTAGCTGCCAGTCTCTGTCCCCGTCTTTGTCTCATCATCATCTTCATCATCTTTATCTTCTTCATCACTCCTCCTGCGGCGTGTTCCTGTCCGGCAGCGGGGGTGTAGACTCTTCCTCCTCTTCCTCCTCCTCTTCCTCCTCCTGCAGCGCTGCAGGCGTGTGATCCGGCGGCGGTCTGCACCTCCTGGAGACCTGAGCGTACACCGAGGTCGAGTCTCCCGCCGGGGCGTGCTCCTCCGCCGGCTGCTGATTGGTCGGTGTGGGGGACACGACAGCTCCACCAATGGTGTGGTAGATGTGGTCCGGAGGGGCGAAGCTATTCACATCTGCCGGAGAGACACAATGATATTATATTATTTATTATACTTTTATATTAGGGTTAGGTGCCCTGAAGTCAATGGGTTAAGTGCCCTGAAGTCAATGGGTTAGGTACCCTGAAGTCAATGGGTTAGGGTTAGGTACCCTGAAGTCAATGGGTTAGCGTTAGTTGCCCTGAAGTCAATGGGTTAGGGTTAGGGTTAGGGTTAGGTGCCTTGAAGTCAATGGGTTATTGTTAGTTGCCCTGAAGTCAATGGGTTAGGGTTAGGTGCCTTGAAGTCAATGGGTTAGGGTTAGGTACCCTGAAGTCAATGGGTTAGCGTTAGTTGCCCTGAAGTCAATGGGTTAGGTGCCCTGAAGTCAATGGGTTAGGGTTAGGGTTAGGTGCCTTGAAGTCAATGGGTTAAGTGCCCTGAAGTCAATGGGTTAGGTACCCTGAAGTCAATGGGTTAGGGTTAGGTGCCTTGAAGTCAATGGGTTAGGGTTAGGTACCCTGAAGTCATCGGGTTAGGGTTAGGTGCCCTGAAGTCAATGGGTTAGGGTTAGGTGCCCTGAAGTCAATGGTTGCAGCCTGGAAGGGGTCGTTGGGGGCTTAAAAGACCATCGAGCCTAACTTTCGTGTGACTGTTGTCGTAATTTTAATTACGTTTTCTTCAAAGTGTGAAATCAAAATGGAGTTCATGTACTGTAAAACCAGAGACCTCCCACCCAGGAAACACGTGCGTTGTTTCTTTGTGTTTATTTATTAAGTATTTATTACGCCACAACATGAAGACTAAACACTGGGGGACATGAACTACAACTTCTTCTTCTTCTGCGTTTTGTGGCGGGTTGCAACCCTAAAATGACCTAAAACTTAATCAACTCATTATTTATTCAGCAGATAATCCATCAGCGTTCACCACAGAAGAAGAAAATCATCAAGAGAAAATCTGATGAGACCAACAGATTTCCTTTGAGTCGATATTCATGAAATTCCATCAAATTTGACTGTTTCATTTTCATTCAATATCACTCATTTCAGATAGAAACAGAGCTGCTGTCAGACAGACCCTGGTCTGGTGGCGCCCTCAGGTGGCTCCTCCAGGGAGGGAACGGGACCGGGGTCTCCTCTTCAGGACCTGACCCTGAACACACACACGCACACACACACACACACACACACACACACACACACACACACACACACACACACACAC
>NC_048407.1:34083100-34084675 GCF_013103735.1 Etheostoma cragini
GGGGGGGCTGTGCAGCAGCGGGCTGCAGGACAGACTGCTGAGGACCATGGCCGCCATCAGCTCGTCCATCTCCACCTCCCCCGGGCTGCGAGTACTGCATCATGGGAGAAAACACACGGGAGTACTCAGACTACTGCAGTACTAGTACACACTGGTGCAATTCTCTCTTACAGTTAAAGTACTAGAACCACACTGTTACTGTGCTATGTACAGTAAGAGTACACAGACCATGTACTCACACCAGACTGTTACATACTCTGTTATGTCTATGTGTGAGTGTGTGTCTCTGAGTGTGTGTCTGTGTGTGAGAGTGTGTCTCTGAGTGTGTGTGTGTGTCTGTGTGTGTGTCTCTGTGTGTGAGAGTGTGTCTCTGAGTGTGTGTGTGTGTGTCTGTGTGTGTGTGTGTATGTGTGTCTCTGAGACTGTCTGTGTGTGTTTGTGTGTGTCTCTGAGTGTGACTGTCTGTGTGTCTCTCTGTGTGTGTGTGTGTGTGTGTGTGTGTGTTAATACGGACATATTGGCCAGCGTTAGTCTGACCTTCTGGGGACGTCGATGCAGGAGGAGACAGATCTGTTGCTGGACGGGGACACGGAGGACGGACCAGATGAAGACCAGACAGAAACGTTGCTGGGCAGATCCCACGCGCCTGCAGACTCACTTCCTGCCCCCCCGCAATGAAAAAAACCCTGACAGAGACAGGAAACAACAGAGACATCACGTATATTCATCGCTTTCTCTGAAACATGACGCTAGGGGTTTTCTCTCCCCCAGACTCCATGTAAATAATCACTACTTTTAGCGTGTATAGAGCAGCATATCTCCACCAGACTCCATGTAAATAATCACTACTTTTAGCATGTATAGAGCAGCATATCTCCACCAGACTCCATGTAACTAATCATTGCTTTAAGCATGTATAGAGCAGCATATCTCCACCAGACTCCATGTAAATAATCACTACTTTTAGCATGTATAGAGCAGCATATCTCCACCAGACTCCATGTAAATAATCATTGCTTTAAGCATGTATAGAGCAGCATATCTCCACCAGACTCCATGTAAATAATCACTATTTTTAGCATGTATAGAGCAGCATATCTCCACCAGACTCCATGTAAATAATCACTATTTTTAGCATGTATAGAGCAGCATATCTCCACCAGACTCCATGTACTGTTACATTGCACTTAGTTTCTAGTTTAATGGGGACCAATATCAATCAAATTCAGTCACTTAGACATTAAAACTATATGGGAGTTATTAACCGTGAATGTTTCCTGCTCTCACCTTCAGCCCGGGATGACCTTTCACTGTGCGGACCTCTTGTTGCCCGGCTGCCGTTGCCATGGTGTCAGAGGTCTCACCCGTCTCCTGGCCCGGGCAGGAGGAGCTCATCACCAACGCCCCAAAAGGAGACCGCTTCCCCAGACGCGTTTTTGGTAACATGCCTTTCTGAATGTGACACACAGAGAAACTAACCAATCAGAGCTGCATGTGCACCTGTGTGTGTGTGTGTGTGTATCTGTGTGTGTCTGTGTGTGTGTGTGTGTGTGTGTGTGTGTGTGTATCTGTGTG
>NC_048407.1:34084775-34086408 GCF_013103735.1 Etheostoma cragini
ACACACACACACACACACACACACACACACACACACACACACACACACACCATTGCTTCTGCGGTAGCTAGCTGCAGTATTTAGAGTATAATCCAGAAGTATTCCAGATATCTGTCTTTCGGAGTTTCAACATCATAAAAACACTGAGTACTCAGTATTTAAAGTACTACTGCAGCATGCTGTGGGTAGAAACACGTGCCATACCACCAACTAAGTGTTTTATTGAAGTAGTGTGAGTATAGAGAAATACAGTAGTATTTTAGTAGTATTTTAGTAGTATTTTAGGAGTATTTTAGGAGTATTTTAGGACAGTAGT
Organism: Etheostoma cragini; assembly: GCF_013103735.1. NCBI lineage: Eukaryota > Metazoa > Chordata > Actinopteri > Perciformes > Percidae > Etheostoma > Etheostoma cragini. The sequence continues at coordinate 34,085,092 of NC_048407.1, forward strand.
AGACAGCTGAGTGTGTATTAAAGCAGAGACTCGGTAAACAACAGAGCTCCTCGGTGGGGTGTGTTCCTGCGCGGCTGCGCTCCACCAATCAGCATCCAGCTCCTCCCCACGTGGTTCTGTTGTTTACTACGAAGCTGCAGAGCCGCCGCGAAGGCTGCTGGGAAAACCAGGACCGGATCTGTTACCCCTCCTCGGGTCAAACTTGACCCCTTTAAAAAATACCTATAAAATACCTATAAATAAATAAATAAAATAAAATAATAACACATTTTTTCTTTTTCTTTTAGAAGCTTGTTTAAAACAAATATATAAATAAATAATATAAAAAGAAAAAGAAAAATTGAATTCTATTAGAAGCTCTATCTAAAAAAATACATAAATAAATAAAATAAAATAATAAAAATAATGAATTCTATTAGAAGCTCTTTAAAAAAAAAATTGAAAAAAAAAAATAAATAATAAAAAGAAGTGAATTCTATTAGAAGCTCTTTTAAAGAAAAAATAAAAACTAAAAAATAATAAAAAACTAAAAAGAAGCCCTTTCCAGTGAGATCGGAAGAATTTTCTCCTGTAGTCCACCGAGTAGTTTCAAAGGAGGCTCATGGGATTTGGAGTCCAAAAGTTCCATCCGAACCATCAGCTAGCATGCCGTTAGCATCCCATTGACTCCCATTCATTATGACGCCACTACGACAGCGTTTAAAGACTCTATCTGTCCGTCGTTTGTTTCCAAAGAAACCCGACGACGTAGAAATGGCTCCGTTACCTTGGTTACTTCGTAGCTCACGTTACGGCTCCGTAGCAACGCGTTTATAAAAATAAGCTAACGGTTACGTCGTAACCACGCGACTCACCGTCGCTCAGTAGAGGAATCACCGAATAATTCAGCTTTCTATTTTATTCTATTTATAGTATCAATTCATAACAAGAGTTATCTGGAGACCCTTTACAGATAGACCAGGTCTAGACCAGATAGAGGAGGTCTAGACCACATAGAGCAGGTCTAGACCACATAGAGGAGGTCTAGACCACATAGAGGAGGTCTAGAACAGATAGAGGAGGTCTAGACCACATAGTGGAGGTCTAGACCAGATAGAGGAGGTCTAGAACACATAGAGGAGGTCTAGAACACATAGAGGAGGTCTAGACCACATAGAGGAGGTCTAGACCACATAGAGCAGGTCTAGACCACATAGAGGAGGTCTAGACCTGATAGAGCAGGTCTAGACCACATAGAGGAGGTCTAGACCACATAGAGGAGGTCTAGACCACATAGAGGAGGTCTAGAACAGATAGAGGAGGTCTAGACCACATAGT
>NC_048407.1:34086508-34087865 GCF_013103735.1 Etheostoma cragini
GGGGGGGGCACACAAAACCCGGAGCGGATCGCAAACGTTGGAGGGGTGGTGGTTCTGTCTCTGAGAGACTGAGGAGGACGGACCATAGACAGTGAAGGAAATGGACCCGCAGGTCCCGTTGCTCTGGACGGAGACCGGGGAGGTCTCTCAGAAGGTCTTTAAAATAATAAATAAGAAGAGGAATAAAAAAATAATAATGATAATAATACAAACAAATATATTTACAAACAAATATATATAATTATAATTAAAAAAAAATTGAAGTCTATTAGAAGCGCTTTAAAAAATAATTAAGAAGAGGAATAAAAAATAACAAATGATAAAAAAATGTTTTTATAACCAAATAAATAAATAAATAAGAAAAGGATAATAAATAAAAATTATAATAAATAAATAAAAAATAAAATAAATAAAAAATAATAAAGATAATGATAAAAAAATATATAAAAAATATATATAATACTAATATAAAAAAATTGAAGTCTATTAGAAGTGCTTTAAAAAAATAAAAAATAATAGGAACAAAAAAATAATAATTGTAAAATAAAAATAAAAAAAGTCTAGCAGAAGCGCTTTAAAAAAATAAAAATAAAAAATAAATTAAAAAAATAGAACATTTGAAGTCTAGATGAAGCTGTTTTCCAAAAAAATAATAATGAAACAAACAAATTAAAAAAAGTTAAAAAACTAAGATAAATTATAATAAATTTAAAAAAGGAGCTCTGGGTCTGGGTCTGGGCCAGGGTCTGGGTCTTGGGCCAGGGTCTGGGTCTGGGTCTGGGTCTGGGTCTGGGTCTGGGCCAGGGCCTGGGTCTGGGTCTGGGTCTGGGTCTGGGTCTGGGTCTGGGCCAGGGTCTGGGTCTGGGTCTGGGTCTGGGCCAGGGCCTGGGTCTGGGTCTGGGTCTGGGTCTGGGTCTGGGTCTGTCCGAGGTTTCTGTCTAAAAGGAAGTTTTTCCTCTCCACTGTGGCCCTGTTGCTGCTCTGGAGGAGACTACTAGAACTGTTGGGTCCTTGTAAATTCTGGAGTGTGATCTAGACCTGCTCTATCTGGTCTAGACCTCCTCTATGTGGTCTAGACCTCCTCTATCTGTTCTAGACCTCCTCTATCTGTTCTAGACCTCCTCTATCTGGTCTAGACCTCCTCTATCTGGTCTAGACCTATCTGGTCTAGACCTCCTCTATGTGGTGTAGACCTCCTCTATCTGTTCTAGACCTCCTCTATGTGGTCTAGACCTCCTCTATCTGTTCTAGACCTCCTCTATGTGGTCTAGACCTGCTTTATCTGGTCTAGACCTCCTCTATCTGGTCTAGACCTATCTGGTCTAGACCTCCTCTATGTGGTGTAGACCTCCTCTAT
>NC_048407.1:34087965-34093648 GCF_013103735.1 Etheostoma cragini
TGAATGAAGTCATAGGAGTAGTTCGGCTCTTTGGGGTAAGCCATGTTCAGTACATAGATGACTCCCAGCATCATTGCATGTGCTTGGGCTACAGATCCAGTGTCGTCCATCCAATGATTACTCCTTCAACGTTAATGCCAATATCATCGTGAGCTCCAATTTCTCCATGCTCCTCGTTGATGACATATATGCCCATGGTGGATTTTTGCAGGTCTCTCCGGATGTCATCGCCTTCAATGTCCTGTATGTTTGAAGAAAATAGGGGAAAAGAGAAAACATATTTATGTAAAAGATTTTAATGACATCAAATTCTAAATCGCTTAATTTTTTTGAAAGTTTTGATGCTGGTCAGTAAAACAATTATTGTACATATGAATGGCACATTCACAGATTTTTGTTTTTATTGTACTGTGGATAATATTTAATATTCAGTAAGAATCAATGGGTTTGGAGCTGAAGTCAGAACGTATTGAAAGATGGACTAACACATGGATGGTTTTGGTCTTTTAATTGAATTGATTTTTATACATATATTCTCAACCTTATGGCTACTTATAAAAGGTAAAAATGATTTTTTTTAAATAATACTTGTGTATTAATTAATGTTAATGTCTTTGTCATCAACAGTTTAAAACATAAAACACTAGTATAATCCTTATGATCCTCTGTAGGGACACGTTTCAGTGGCTAGAGAATTTTTCAAGTGCAGTGTGCAGTAGTTTATTTAAATAAACAGCAGGCTTCCACACTATCATAGCCCTAGACCCCGAAACACGACAGAGTGAACACATTGACAAAACTACAGTTGCCATTGTTGTGGTGTCAACAAACTTATTCTGTTATGCATCAGGTTTGTTTTTGTTGATTTTTCCTTTAAATCACATTGGGAAAGCCATTTTCTTCTATTAACTAGTGGGTTAGTGACATTAGGCTCTTAAAACATTTTCTATAATACAAGACAGTACATGTGACTAACAAATGCGATTACAATTACTTACCTTATACTCCTGATGAGATGTCCAACATCCTCGCCAAGGTAGCTCCAAAGTGCCTTTAGGACTGCTGCCCTTTTAGGATTGACATCAGTTGTCGCCTGTTTAAAAGGATAACAATTATTATATTCCTAAATACATAAATTATTAGAAACATGTGGTAACTGCAAAATATATACACACACTGACTTTATTATACAAAATGTAAATGGACAGCCCCATTTTGCAAATGAATGTTATTGAATTGTGACTTAATATTGATTAAGTGTCAGGTCTGATTGTGTAGGGCGATAGCACTATTGTAACTTCTACTTTTTCAGGGAAGTTTTAGTGAGAGCAATGCTCTCTTCTTCACGGTTAACACCTAGAAGCTGCTAGTACAACTAGTCGGATCTGCACTACTGAGGATTAAGTTCACTTTCCCCACCTGGGTATTGAAATGGCACAAAGCTTCTTCTCTAACCTGTATGCCATTACTGCCTTATTAAGGCATCATCGGTACTTAGAAATGCGTCTCGATTTTTTTTATTTATACAGCACCTTTCAAAACACGGTTACAAAGTGATTTATATGGTTGAACCAGAATTAAGAAAAACCAAATCAGACAAGTGCCTACGTGGAAAGCCATAAGGCACCTCCAGGGAAAACATTTCCGAGACAGAGAGCAGCCTAGTTACCTTTATTCTTTAGCCGGGACTTAGGGACCTACAAATAATCAAGAATAGGTACAGTAAATTTCATTGAGTTGCTCCACAGTGTATATTTTTTCTACTACAATGTATACACGTTTACCTCTTGCAAGATCGCCAGATGTGTGGCTAGTTTCTGGCCAGAAACACCTCCCCAGCTGGGTTGACCAACTGCACCATGAAGGTTGTTTTAAGTGGGATTGTTGTTATGCGCTGGAATTCAGCATTTATCTGTTATACACAAGAAAAAATAACAGAAGATAAAGAGTACTGTGTTCAGCCATTGATGTAATATTTTGTAGCTACTGTATGATTAAAGACTACTTTGACCTCAATATTAAAGACAATAATTAGTCACATGTATTGCTATTAATCAAGGGCAATGGAAATCAAAACTTATTTAAACTTGAAAAAAAAAGTAATTGTCCAGTAATTACAAACTTGCCCAAACTAATTTTTGTCCAAGTCCACATTTTAAAGTATCTTATTATTAAAATTATTTTTAAAAAATGGCAGATTAAAAGGGTGGAAGTGGACGGACAGACATGTAATTCATTTTCAGGAAAGTTTTTTTAATTTATTAAACTTATTTATGTATTTACTTCTGGACAAATTTCTTGCAAGTGTGTTATGTCTCGGATGAGCGATTATAAATGACTTTGGAGCATGTAGAAATTACAACCCAAAATCTAATGCTTTTAACGCTTTAGTAGATGCTACAAGCAGACAGACAGGACATTTCATGTAAAGACGAGGAGAATGAAGTTTATGGAAATTGTGTGAATTTAAGTTGAAAACAGATTTGGTTCCAGTATTTTTCATGTTCCACTTCTATACTAAAAGTATGTGCGTGACTTAATAAGTCTTAGTTTTTAGAGCAGAAACTAAGTTAAACAAAATTAACATGCTAGCTAAACCAACCTTCTTATCCCTGTTGTCATCTGCCTAGAACTTCAGAACCTTAACTGGTCTTTTAATTGGACTGTGGGCTATGGTCGTGTTCTGCTAAACCTCTGCAAAGCTGCTGCTAGTTAGTTATTAAACATTAGCATGCCTCCACTTTTGAAAATATACTTTAACCTCACCTTTACGTTTTAAGCTTGGTTTTTTGTGTTAAGCAAGTCAGAAACAGTCCTTGACTAGCGTTACCTTGAACCACGCAGTAAAGAGAAGCTTGTTTTTTTTCTTACCGGTATTCCGCGAAGACCTGCCTTTGATTGGCTAGTGTTCGTTTCCTTCGTTGTTTTGGTTGGTTAGGTCTAGTCGATGTCACAGTCGGAGCCAATCATAGGCAGATTAGGGGCGGGTCTTCGAGGAATACGGGTGTCAAAAAAATAGTTGCCTTTGAAGAAACGGTAAAGGGAAGGTCCTGAGAATAACTTAAACGTTCATATTAAACACTTACAATATCAATGTTTGCTTACACAAAGCCACAACTTTTATTTATTTCCTCATGAAGCACTATCTGATGATTTTTTTCGCTTTTATGAAATCTGCTCTTAGCCTGAAGCTGCACCCTGTGTCTGCCACTCCTGTTGTGTTTTGAATTAGGCTAACGGTCACTCAGGCACGCACCTACCTACTGCTGCCATTATGTAGAATCATAAGTGATTGCTTTTAGGGCACATTAAGTACATTTTACTGACATGATTTCACAGGTGTATTTTGTCTTTATGTTAACACATTGACAAGATTAGAAAACATGCTCACAGCAAGATAGGAGTAAAGTAGGCTAGCTAACGGTAGTCTACAAGCCCAGCTGGCAGGAAAGTGAAGATGCGATTAAACCGTCAATTAACATTAGTCAACCTGTTTATTCAATGCCTACAAACTAACACATAAGTCTAACAAGACTAAGACTAACACTGAATTTATTGAATTCATGCATTTAACTTGAAAGCTAGCTCTAACGTTAGCTTAAAATAGTAAGATAAATCTGTTACAATTAAGTCAACTTACTACTAAAATAGTCGCTCTAACTCTAGCTAATGTTAATTTATCAAAACACAAACTGATAGCATTGGCTTGTTTTAACAGAACACTGTTAAAGTAAAAAATATAACACACCAATGATTATAAATTGCTTACTTACCAAAAATGCAGAGCAATGGACCCAGCATTCATGCAGCTACCAACGAGTGGATAACGTACAATCCGCGCCTTCAGAACAAAGTGGCGGCATGTGTCTGCACATGCGCAGATCAGACAGTATGTGGAAATGAAAATGTACATATTTTTTTTCTAATTACTTTTAATTGACTTAAATTAACTTGTTTTAATAAAGGGCAGTGCTTTTAAAAATTAAGTATAAAAAGTAAGTAGGATTTAATAACACATTCCAATTTATTAAATAAACCAGACTAAAAACATGTAACATTTACAAGGGGTCAGAATCATTTTTTTCAGTGTGGAGTCTGCAGCTTCAGGGTCGAAAAGCACCGACGAGTGATGCGCTCACCCGTTACCATGGTGATGCACTGACCTGTTACCATGGCGACGACAGCCGGCCGAGCCCCCATCTCGCATCTGACCCTCGTCCCAAAAACTTTCTAAATCAGAAATTTGGGTTTTCTAGGTAGTCTGTCGGACACTAGACTGTCCGAAGACCACCTAACCCGTGACACTGCGTGAGAAGCTTTCTGGTAATTACCTAACCCTTAATTGTATGGAATCCACGTCAAATTAACCGATTTCGACTTTTTACAAGAGGAAAAATGGCATAAGTCCCATTATTTTAAAAAGTGACAAAAGGTTCACAAAAGTAAAAAAAAGCCAATGGAATTGAATTTATGGTCAATAAACCTCATTTATATGAAATTATACCTAATGTTTGAGTTAGAAAAGCAGAAATTAGGAATTATTGAGACTAAAATTAAAGGAATGGATGTTGATGATAATCACAGACTGGAATATGTCAACTTTTACTCAATACTATTTCAAAAACACTTCCATTTGTTTTACAATGCTATAAAATTGAATAAGAAAAATAAAAAAGGGACTAAAATGTGAACAAATGTCAAATAATTGAATTTCAGTGTTTTTGTCAATTTTTTTGCATTTGGATAAAAATATTATTTAAAAAAATAATAATAATTCAAAAATAAAAACAAATTGCCAAAAAAGACAAATGTTAATTAAAGTGACTAAAATGTGAACAAATTAAAAAAAAATGAATTAAAAAAACAAAAAGGGACCCTAATATGTGAAAAAATGGACGAATATAATAATAATAATATATATTTTGGGGGGGAAATCCAAGATTTAAAAAAAAAAAAACTCAAAATCATCGGGGGAAAGACACAAAAGAGTCAAAAAAGACGACGTAACGTTGATAAAAAGGATTTAATTTTATGTTTCGATTCAGAAAAACCAAATCAACCCTTTTATTGGTGCTTTTTATGAATGTTTTTCTTACGTTTTTGTCCCTTTCTTCAACGCTACGATTACAAAACGCTAAGAAAAAGTTGACAAACGTTTAAAAATGGACAAAAACACATTTTAATTTTTACTCCGAAAAACAAAAAATGTCCAGGTTGACGAGAAGACAACACGAGATTTTAACCCTCGTGTCGTCTTCCCGTCTGAATTGAAAATCAACAAATTTTGTTGACGCTTTTTTTCGATGTGTTTCTTACGTTTTTGTCCCTTTCTTCAACGCTACGACTTTAAAACGTTCAGAAAAAGTCAACAAACGTTGAATAAAATTATCGGGGGGAAAAGAATAAAATGACAAAAATGTGAAAAAATTTTCAATTATTGAATTTGAGTGTTTTTTTCAATTTTTTTAGCATTTGGATGAAAATATTATTTAAAAAAAAATTAAATTAAAAAATAAAAACAAACTGTCAATTAAAGTTAAAAAAAAATTTGAACAAATATAAAAAAATGAATTAAAAAAAAAAAATACTTTTAATTTTGGGGAAAATCCCACAAAAATTCAAAAAAACATGTAAATAATCACTACTTTTAGTGTGTATAGAGCAGCATATCTCCACCAGACTC
>NC_048407.1:34093748-34095468 GCF_013103735.1 Etheostoma cragini
CACACACACACACACACACACACACACACACACACACACACACAGACACACACACTCACACACACACACACTCTCACTCACCAGACGTTTCATGTTCCTAAATGCTGCAACTTTATTAAAACTTGTTCCACCAATCACAGCCCTGATGACACACTTTCACACTGAATCACTTCCTGTCACGCAAACATCCAACACGCTAAGCTAACGTTAGCAGCATGCTAACATTAGCAGCAGGTTAGAACCACAGCTATGGGCAAGCTGAATCTAAAGGCTGCTGCTAAGCTAATGTTGGCGGCATGCTAACATTAGCAGCAGGTTAGAACCACAGCTATGGCCCAGCTGAATCTAAAGGCTGCTGCTAAGCTAATGTTAGCGGCATGATAACGTTAGCAGCAGGTTAGAACAACAGCTGCAGCTGCATGCCACTAAGCTAATGTTAGCGTCATGGTAACGTTAGCAGCCGGTTAGAACCACAGCTATGGGCCAGCTGAATCTAAAGGCTGCTGCTAAGCTAATGTTAGCGTCATGCTAACGTTAGCAGCCGGTTAGAACCACAGCTGCAGCTGCATGCCACTAAGCTAATGTTAGCGTCATGCTAACGTTAGCAGCCGGTTAGAACCACAGCTATGGGCCAGCTGAATCTACAGGCTGCTGCTAAGCTAATGTTAGCGGCATGCTAACGTTAGCAGCCGGTTAGTCTGGCATTGCCAGACCGTCAATATGTCCCGGATGGGACAACATCATGTCCTGTTTTGGGGACTTTCTTTAACCTTCCTGTTGTCCTCGGGTCAAATTTGGACATTTTCAAAGGTTTCTAAATCAGAAATCTTCGGTTTCTTTCAATCAAATTTTCCAAAATAAAAACATAACGAGGACGGTTCCCTACAACGCTCACAACAAGTCAAACAAACGATCAGTGCTCTACTTTCATTACATTTGATTTAAATAAATTGTATACCGTTGGAAAAAACATAATTTAAGAACGTTAAAAAAAATGTCTGCAAAAGTTTCAAAAACTTAAAAAAAAAAGTGATAAAAAACATTGGAAAAAGTGCCAAAAGTGTCAAGAAAAGACAACAACATTTTTTATTTTGAAATTCACCCTCAGAAAAACGGAAGCTGCAAGTCAATGGAACTCAAGGGCTAGACCAATCACAGTCGTGGTGGGCGGGGCTAATGTTTGGTGGAATACGTATAAATTCTGACACACACACACACAAACACACACACAGAAATACACGTGTGCATGTGTGTGTGTGTGTGTGTGTGTGTGTGTGTGTGTGTGTGTGTGTGTGTGTGTGTGTGTGTGTGTGTGTGTGTGTGTGTGTGTGTGTGTGTGTGTGTGTGTGTGTGTGTGTGTGGTTTACAGGCTTGTGTTCAGTCTGCTGTTGTTATGGAGCTGTATCATCTTTAATAAAAACTTTATTTAAAACGTCCCGTCTTCTGTTCCTCGGCCTTCAAACAATAAAGTTGATTCATTCATAAACTGGTGGGCAGGAAATGAATGGATGACCGAAATAAAAAACACAAATCGAACATTTTAGTTTTTTTTTTACAATTACTAAATAGTAATGATGAACACTAACGAGTGATGCACTAAACTGTTACCATGGTGACATCTGCTGGCCGAGCCCTCATATTGCATTTACATGGAGTCTGGTGGAGATATGCTGCTCTATACACGCTAAAAGTAGTGATTATTTACATGGAGTCTGGTGGA
>NC_048407.1:34095568-34098507 GCF_013103735.1 Etheostoma cragini
CTCTGTGTTGTCCTCTAACCCACCATGTGTCTCTGCGTAGTCCTCTAACCCCCCATGTGTCTCTGCGTAGTCCTCTAACCCGCCATGTGTCCCTGCGTAGTCCTCTAACCCCCCATGTGTCTCTGCGTAGTCCTCTAACCCCCCATGTGTCTCTGCGTAGTCCCTTAACCGACCATGTGTCTCTGTGTTGTCCATAAACCAGCCATGTGTCTCTGCGTAGTCCTCTAACCCGCCATGTGTCTTTGTGACGGTGCAGGACGATGTTGACAAAGGACAAGAAGACGGATGAGAAGGCCGCGATTGCCGCGGCAATGCATGTCCTCCCCCCCAGACCGGACACCCCAGAGATGTTCAAGGCGGCGCTGAAGGTGGCGCAGCAGAAAAGACTAGAGGGCGTCTTCTCCACCCTGAGGACAAGCTACGAAGCATCTCAGGTGAGACAGATCCAGTATTAGGGACCACTAAGGTCTATATAAAGAGACTTCAGATCCAGTATTAGGGACCACTAAGGTCTATATAAAGAGACTTCAGATACAGTATTAGGGACCACTAAGGTCTATATAAAGAGACTTCAGATACAGTATTAGGGACCACTAAGGTCTATATAAAGAGACTTCAGATCCAGTATTAGGGGACCACTAAGGTCTAAATAAAGAGACTTCAGATACAGTATTAGGGACCACTAAGGTCTATATAAAGAGACTTCAGATCCAGTATTAGGGACCACTAAGGTCTATATAAAGAGACTTCAGATCCAGTATTAGGGGACCACTAAGGTCTATATAAAGAGACTTCAGATGTGTCCACTAGGTGGTGTAGTTTCTTTTCTAACAGTCTAATTTGACTCCTTTCCAAATAGTTTCTATATCAGATATTTGGGTTTCTTTCAAACGGATGTTCCCATGGTAACGAGGATGTTTCCCAACAACGCTCCTCACATTAATAATCAGCTCACTACTTTAATACTGGATTTGGGTTTTTTTTGTAAAAATGATTGAAAGAATTTTTACAAATGTAAAAAATAAAGATAAATTTCCCCAAAAAAGACAAATCTCAATAAAAAGTGACAAAAATGTGAACAAAGGTAAAAAAAAAAAATTAAAATAAAGTGACAAATATGTTTAAAAAAAACACAAATTTTGACGCAAAAGGGTCGAAAACGACGACCAAAACGTTGATAAAAGGTTTTTTCATTTGAAAAAAAAAACTCCTCCTCTCCTCCTCTTCTCCTCCTCTTCTCCTCCTCTTCTCCTCCCTCCAGGCTCCTCCCTCCATACCTCCGTCTCCGAGGCGACGCAGCTCTTCCCTTCCTCTCTCTCCGGGTCAGGACGCCGTCGACGCCGCGCCGGCGAGCGCCGAATGTTGAACGTTTTCGGGGACGCGTTGTGGGGAAAAGACGGAATATTTCACGAAAGAAATTGGAGGAAAGTTGTGATATTTCAGGATTAACGGCATGAAAAGTCAAAATATTTTAGGAAAAAAATCATATCTCAAGAAATAGGGAAGGGATGACAGGAGGCTGCTGTCCCTGCAGGAGAAACTCCACTTCCCAGAATGCCTTGCAGCCTCCAGAGAAGACGTGTGGGCGGAGATAGAGAGAGAGCCCCAATGCATTCTGGTCTCTGGATTTTCTCCACATTCGGAAACTTGTATTTACTTTTCAATAACATGATGTCATATAATTAAAAAGTTGAATCCGATGAACCACTTCATTTATAACTATGTCGGAGTTTTTGTGTGTTGCTATGGTTACTGATTGATCTTGAACCCATGGCCCTAATTTTGCACGATAAAGCTCTGCATGCCGTACCTGTGATGAGTTGTTATTGTTGTCATTATTAAGGTAACTAATGCTAAATGTGTCTTTTTGCTGTGTGAATGTATAATTCTTCATTTTGTTGTTAAATTATTTGCATAAAGTCGGGAATCAACATGAAACTGCTCTTGTGTTTTTTTTGTAGTTTTGCTCATTTAAAGCCAACGTACTCGTACTCGCTGCTGGTTTTCTGCACTGAAAAAAATGTTATGTTGAATTTGCTTAATTTTATTTAGGTAAGTGGTTGCACGAAATAAATTTGTCTAAATCCAGATATATTTTATAAGTTGATTGTGCATATATTTTGTACGTTGTGTTTACTATTTTATTTTTAGTAATTTTAAATTAATTAATTTTACATGTTTTAGCTTAACTATTTTGAGTAAAAATTGCTAATTCTTTTCAGATTTGGTATACTAAAAACGAATTATGTGCATTTAGATCAATTTATTGTTTAACTTCTACATACTAAAATTAGGTTTAATCAATGTATTTTATATATTATAGTACCTTAACTTTCATTAATATTCCGACAAATAAAGCAAACAAAATATTGCCAACTCTTACTTTATTAGATTTTCTCTCTCCAACAATTTATTACATTGCTATCTTATAACAAAATGTACTATCAACCATTATCATTAAAACAATGTACCAGTCATACCAAAAGAAATTGTACCAGAATAGACAGCAAACACTGAGGACCCGATGTGAGATTACAATAAACTGCAAACACTTACATTGAGGCAATAGAATACCCACTATTTCACAAAACAAGCAAAAGCTGCAGTCCAGCGCTGATTTGTTCTTTAGTTCAAGGACTTTGGAGGAAACCCTTTTCCAACCATTTGCAAGAGCGCAAAATCTAACAAACTTACATCTATCACTTACATCTAACAAAATACACTAGTTCTATATAGAACAAACAATACCAGTACAAGAACCATCCACAGCTGGAACACTTTGCACACTGAGAACATGATGCCGAGGGTACAAGAAAACTGCAAATCATATGGCAAAATAGATTTGGTGTATCATTATGGATGCAGACTTACTGAATACATCATGATGTAAATGAAACATGTCACTGAAGCTTAAGTTCCTCTGAGAATAACACAAATAG
>NC_048407.1:34098607-34099669 GCF_013103735.1 Etheostoma cragini
ACACACACACACACACACACACACACAGGCACAGGCACACACACACACACACACACACACACACACACAGACACACTCGCCTCTTATCAACAGCAGAACAACAAATCAGATGCTCAAGTCACAAAAAAGTGTACATAAAAGCTTGTGTATGTGGTTATATGTGTGTGTGTGTGTGTGATACGTGTGTATTATGTATGTGTATATGTGTGTATACATGTGTATATGTGTGTATATGTGGATATATGTTGATATGAGTGTACATGTGTATATATGTGTGTATATACAAATATACACACTTATAAACACATACACACATATATCACACATATACACACATATATACACATGTATACACACATATATACACACAGGACCACCGGAGCGTTACATGTCTGGAATGAATCTTTATATTATATATATTTATTTATATGATACATTTGATATTTCTTCCCGACCTGGAACAGGGCGACCTTGCTGATGATGCTGTAGTTGACGTCCACGGCCATGTCCAGCCTCATCTTGGTGGGAAGTTGCACCAGCAACTCCTGTTCATCTGCAGATAGCAACCACATGCACGTGAACTCAACACGAGGCGTTCAGGGACAACCTTTCTGGTCACATATGGTTGAAACCAGGGTTAGAAATGATCTCCAATTACCAGCCAAATGCAGGTAGAATATGCAAATAATGGTTATGAAATGATTCCCATTCATCTTCATCTGCTTCTCCGCTAAAGCATCCTCCACACCACCTTTCTACTTCCTGTCTGCTCTCGGGTCCTCTAACCCCCCCACTGTGACACATAACATGTCCTAAAGACTGTTTCACTCAACCCTCGTGTTGTCTTGACACTTTTGTTGACGCTTTCTATTGATGTTTTTAACTTTTTCTTACGTTTTTGTCCATTTTTCAACACTTTTGATGCTTTTTTTTCAATGTTTCAACGCTAGCTCGTTAGAAGAGATCTCCGGGAACGCTAGCTCATTAGAAGAGACCTCCGGGAACGCTAGCTCGTTAGAAGAGACCTCCGGGAACGCTAGCTCGTTAGAAGAGATCTCCGGG
>NC_048407.1:34099769-34101708 GCF_013103735.1 Etheostoma cragini
TCATTAAGCAGGGGGAGGTCCAGGTGGTGGGGGGTCCAGACCTGCAGACGGTGTTCGTCACCATCAGAGCCGGCTCGGTGTTCGGGGAGATCAGGTCAGCCTCCGGTCCCGTTAACTCGTTAAAAACTGCAACACAAGTCGGCGGCGGCGTGAACGCACGGTTAGGCGTCGCTTTCTGACACGAAGGAAGTGAGAATGGACTCAAGGACTCAAAGACCCAAGGACCCAAGGACTCAAGGACCCAAGGACCCAAGGACCCAAGGACTCAAGGACCCAAGGACCCAAGGACTCAAGGACCCAAGGACTCAAGGCCCAAGGCTTTATAACGTTCCCATGTAACAGGACCAGATTTCTCAGACAACATCTGGAGACGTTTTCAGCTCAGAAGCGTATTTACCTCCAAAACACGTCATGTTTTTATTTTTTTTTAACTTAAAACGGGAACACTAGACCTAGACCTGTTCTCATTAGGGGGAACCCCCAAGGTCTGATCCTAGACCCCCCCCTGCTGCTACTTCATACTCCACTCAATACACCTCAGAGGAGAATGTTTCAAGATAGAAAGTCCCAATATTTCATAATGTTGTGATGTTACTGAACTACATTTATCTTTTGCTTAATTGCTTCAGGCTTGTTACTGCAGGATGAAATACAATGAAAACTATTGAGGACACATTTTCCTTTAACGTGACCCGGTATTAAACGAGATCTCTGAGTTTGGGAGTAGAGAAACAAGCTAGGATGGAAGTTAATGGGATAATTGTCCAGCTTGTATTTACGTTCATAACGAGCTCGTTTAGCTGCTAACAGACTCAGATTAATATTCTAAGGGTCTGATGACATTATGGAAAGGATTTCCAAGGAGGTCGACCTTTCTGTTAAAGATTAAGATCCTTTTTAAAACATAAAGTCCACGAAATGTAGTTCCCTAAACCCACCAGACTCCATGTGAATAATCAGTGATTTTAGCATCGTAACACACGGCTTTCTGAATCATCTCTGAGCACCGCTGCTCCGTCGGCTCCGTCTGGTCGGTGTTCTCTTTCTTTTATTCCCATTTTGGGTCTGTGTTGTGTCTTTTCCACTATGACTAACCAGGTGCTGGTTCTGGTTCTGGTGCTGTTGCCAGTTCGGTGCTGGTTCTACTCCAGTTCTCTAAGAACCAGCTGGATGTCCCCCAGCCTGAGAGCCAGACCACGGTTGGGTGGTTCTGGTTTCCCATCCATGTCCAAAGCTAACTCTAACAGCTCTCTGTGGTTAACACCTGACTGGGGATTTCAAAATGGCGGCCTGACGTTTTTGTCAGCCCCCCCAGCACCTGACGGAACCGGTTCTTATCTCTAGACCAGCGCTGGTTAGTGCTGAGTTGGAACCCGTGTTCTTGGCCCAGAACCAGGTTTATTTGTGTGGAAAAGAACCGGTTCGATATTTGGCCGTGACTCCGAACCAGCACCAGAACCGCCCTGGTGGAAAAGACATATAAGTCAAAGGGAAAACCGGGGACATTTCCGGGGACAGGTCGCCAAAACCGGGGACTGTCTGGTCCCCCTATTCCCATGGCAACTACACGGCTCCAAACCCATAATGTGTCCAGCTTTGAAAATGTCTCTATTAGACTCTGACGGCTGTGTCTGGTCTGTGATTGGTCAGTTTGCTGGCGGGAGGCGGCGGGAACCGACGTACCGCCAACGTGAAGGCGCACGGATTCGCCAACCTCTTCATCCTGGACAAGAAGGACCTGGCAGAGATCTTAGTCCACTACCCGGAGTCCCAGAAACTGCTCCGCAAGAAGGCCAAGTAAGACACAGTCCTGTCCCTCTAACCTGCCATGTGTCTCTGTGTTGTCCTCTAACCCGCCATCTGTCTCTGTGTTGTCCTCTAACCCGCCATGTGTCTCTGTGTTGTCCTCTAACCCGCCATGTGTCTCTGTGTTGTCCTC
>NC_048407.1:34101808-34104858 GCF_013103735.1 Etheostoma cragini
GGAACGCTAGCTCGTTAGAAGAGATCTCCGGGAACGCTAGCTCGTTAGAAGAGACCTCCGGGAACGCTAGCTCGTTAGCTTTTAGCTGCACCAATAGGTAACTTTCTGTCTTTTATGGATATCACATGATTGAATTATGAATCAGAGGTGCTTTGGGTTCGTGTACGATCCTTTCGGTTCCTGAGCGTTGGTCCTTGTGAATGTCACAGAAATTTTACTCGTTAGAGGATTCTTAAGATTAAGAATTGGCTTTGTTGCAGTAACAGTATGTGGAATGGGCCGATGGGGTCCAGGGTGGGGGTGTGGTGCTTACCCAGCATGCCCTGGCTCTTCCAGGTGTAGTCGTACCAGGTCTTGATGCGGTTCTGGACGTCCCGGGGGATGTGGTAGTTGTTCATGTACTTGATGGTGCTGTCCATGCAGGCGCGGTAGTAGTTCTCCCCGGCGGTCGCTGCACCCACCACGTCCCGCATCTGGGACAGGGATGGAGGGATAGATGGATAGATAGATAGAGAGAGATAGAGAGAGAGAGAGAGAGATAGATAGATAGATAGATAGATAGATAGATAGATAGATAGATAGATGACTTTTATGCAATATATATTAAAAAAATTAAAAAAAAAATATATTTAAAAAAAAAAAAAAATAAATAAAGATAAAAAAATAAAAATAGACATAAAAATAAATAAAAATAAAAATAAAAATAAAAATAAAAATAAAAATAAAAATAAAAATAAAAATAAAAATAAAAATAAAAATAAAAATAAAAATAAAAATAAAATAAAATAAAATAAATAAATAAATAAATAAATAAATAAATAATTGGTTAACTGACCTGACCAATCATGATCGAGAACGCGAAGACGCCAACGAAGTAGTTGAGGAGCTGGAAGCAGATCTCGAAGACGGTGGAGGGGTCGGGGAGTCCCCCGATGGTGATCAGAGTCTTCACCGCAAAGTAGTAGCAGCGGATATAACTACACACACACACAGACACACACACACACACAGACACACACACACACACAGACACACACATACACACATACACACACGCACACAGACACACACACGCACACACACACACACACACATACAGGGACACAACATGGTAACCAGCGTCTTTACAGCAAAGTAGTAGCAGCGGATAAAACTGGAGAAAACACACACAATGTTTGTTACACACACAGGGACACACACTATACTTGTTACACACACAGGGACACGCACTATGCTTGTTACAAACACAGGGACACACACTATGCTTGTTACACACACAGGGACACGCACTATGCTTGTTACACACACAGGGACACGCACTGTGCTTGTTACACACACAGGGACACGCACTATGCTTGTTACACACACAGGGACGCACACTATGCTTGTTACACACAGGGATGCACACAATGTTTGTTACACACACAGGGACACACACTATGCTTGTTACACACACAGGGACACGCACTATGCTTGTTACACACACAGGGACACGCACTATGCTTGTTACACACACAGGGACACGCACTATGCTTGTTACACACACAGGGACACACACTATGCTTGTTACACACATAGGGACACACACTATGCAGAACCATGGGTTTCTTACGCGTTCCCCTTTCCGTCGTAGACCCACTTGGTGGATCCCAGACCCTCGTAGGCCGAGCCCCAGTAGAAGAGACAGGCGTTGATGTGCAGCGAGTACAGCAGGTAAGAGGACGTTCGGATCACCCTGGCAACAAACAACACCGCTGGACGGTTAAACACACACGTGGAGTTCCACAGGGATCTATTTTGGGGTCCTTTGCTTTTAATGTTTATGTAAGATGAGATAAAATGGCATCAGATTATCAAAAGGTGCAAAGAACCAGTGTAATTAATAAGAAATGCTCCGTCTAACTGAACTGATTCTGTTTGTGTGTAGTTATGCAGATAACACACTTTGATGTTTCTCTGGTTGATACGTTTACAAAAAGGTTTTAATGCCTAATGTTACAAAACTTTATAAACTTCCACCACAATTAAACAAAGATGTCTATTACTAGTCTCCTGAATTACTTTCACCTGAACTTATTAGAAGCTAAAGCAAGCAGTGTTTTAGTGGCAAACCCTACTATGCTACGCTACACCTTGCAACACCAAGCTATGCCCTACTATGCTACGCTACATCCTGCAAAGCCAAGCTATGCTCTGCTATGCTACACTACAGCCTGCCACGCCAAGCTATGCCCTACTATGCTACGCTACATCCTGCAACGCCAAGCTATGGCCTACTATGCTACGCTAGACCCCGCAACGTCATGCTATGCCCTTCTATGCTACGCTACACCCTGCAACGCCAAGCTACGCCTTACCATGCTATGCTATGCCCTACTATGCTACACTTTGCCCTACTATGCTACACTTTGCCCTACCATGCTATGCTATGCCTTACCATGCTTTGTTATGCCTTACTATGCTAAATTTTGCCCTACCATGCTATGTTATGCCCTACCATGCTATGCTATGCCTCACCATGCTACGCTACACTAACTAGCTGCTAGCTGTTCTCACCTGTAGCTGTTCTCACCTGTAGCTGTTCTCACCTTTAGCTGTTCTCACCTGTAGATGTACGCTTTCTTCATCACAGCTTCCATCCGGTCGTTGAACTCAAAGAAGGTGACGTACTGAGGGAGAGAGAGGAGAGTTGGACGCGGACCTCAACACTCAGAACTAACCTCTGGGAGGAGGAAGCATCGCAACCTTCAGCAGACGAGGGAACCGCAGCAGAGAGTTCACGCCGGTGAAAAAGTAAAATATCTCCATGGGAACCAGACTGATGACGTCCATCTGCAGACAGACAGACAGTCGGATAAGGGACCTCATGCTCAACAATCAAATAATAATAATAATAATAATAGTAATAATAATAATAATAATAATAAAGTATACTTTATTAATCCCGCAAGGGGAAATTACAGTGTTGTTGTAATTATAATGAAATTACAAATGTTATGAAAGTGGAAACCTGTTTTTTTGTGTGTGTGTGTGTGTTTGGGGGGGGGGGG
>NC_048407.1:34104958-34107464 GCF_013103735.1 Etheostoma cragini
CTCTATTGGCTGTTGAACAGGAGACGTCTCTTACGTCCTAAAACCAGCCTCTGGAGACTCCACCAGCTGACTTCTCTAGTAGCTTTTGAACAGGAGACGTCTCTTACGTCCTAAAACCAGCTTCTGGAGACTCCACCAGCTGACTTCTCTATTAGCTGTTGAACAGGAGACGTCTCTTACGTCCTAAAACCATATTTCGCCTTTTTTTCAATTTTTTCGTAGCTTTTTCCAACTTTTTGTTTGTTAATACAGGACACGTCTTTCCTGAAACCAGCCTCTGGAGACTCCATAAGCTTCGAGTCGAGCTCTAAAACGTATATTGTGAATATTCGGTCTGATCTGGGCTAAAAACCCTAAAACCAAACGACAGATTTGTCTTTTTTTGAATTCTTGCTGATGCCACGTACCACGATGTCTCCTCCGCGGACGAACTGCAGTCGGGGCTGGAAGACGAGGATGTCCAGGATGTAGATGAAGTCGCAGGTGTAGTCCATCAGCAGCCACAGGTGGAGGTTTTCGGGGGTCTGGTAGGGGAACGCCCAGCGGACGGGGATCAACCACACGTTCCAGTTCCACGCCGCCACAACACAGAACAACCACATCACGTAGATCAGATCTGGGGACAAGGACATTAGTATATACACATATATATATATATATATACATATACATATAGCCCTGGTCTAAATATAAGGGATTTAAACAGGTTAGTTTCTACCTAAAGCAATTAAAGCCTAAAACAAAAAAGTTAGAAAAAAGAAAAAAAAAGAAATTTAGTTTAAATGAGAATTTAAAAGTTGTTACTGAGGGCTTTAAACACTTTAGCTCTACTTTAATCAAAGTTTTGCAAGATGGTAAATGTTGGGAGTTAATGTTCAGTATTCTAGTGTGTGTTGGTACCACGGTGGGTTAATATAATATGTATAGATGTATATTTTAAGGATGTTTAGCAGTTAAACTGATTTACGGAGGGATACTTCAGTGCCGCTGCTGTGTTTTAGGTGGAAACGGCTAAAGAAAGGGATAATCGTGTAATATCATGTGAAGGATTATTACAATTAACCTAATTAAAAGGCTGTGATTTGTGTTATTTTATTTATTTGTTTTGCTTATTCAATCTAACTGTGATATATTATTTGTACATTTCTGTTATTGTCCAGTAAATAGTACCTTTCTTGTTTAAAGAGTAGTCTGGTGTCAGTTATTCTAACATAGAACTATAGATTTGCATGTTAAAAGTATATGATTAACCCAAAATAGGTAAACCTTCATGGAGCTACCTTAAAGAAACAAACTCAAACACCTCATCATTCCAGTCTATTGTTAACTAATCGCAGCTTGGGCATATACAGTATATATATATATATATATATATATATATATATATATATATATATATATATATATATATATATATATAAATAAAGACTAAAGACTTACCGGTGAAAGGGTCGATGCTGGAGGGGAAGCGGTACTCCACGACGGCTCGGAGCCAGTCCGGCATCGGGGGTAGTTTGGGGAGTTTGGGCGGTCTGGGAAACACGACTGGGCGTCCCAAAATTTGAAAGGGGAGGACGATTTCCTTCTTTTCCTCCTCTTCTTCTTCTTCTTCTTCTTCTCCTTCTGCAGGTGCGTCGTCCTTCTTCTCTTCTGGAGGAGGAGGAGGAGGAGGAGGAGGAGGAGGAGGAGGAGCAGCTTTGCTCGGGGCTGCAGACGTCAGACAGAATATATATCGTTATACATCTCCTCACTTTACTATATCTACATAAATATATACATACACCGTCCGTACTTAAAGGATCTGGTTCTGAGTGCTTAGAGGTCCTGGTTCTTAAAGACTGAGTACTTACAGACTCTGGTTCTGAAAGACCATCAGGACATAAAGGTCCTGGTTCTGAAAGACCGTGAGTACTTACAGACTCTGGTTCTGAAAGACTATCAGTACTTACAGGTCCAAGTCCTGAAAGACAGTCAGGACTTACAGGCTCTGGTTCTGAAAGACCGTGAGTACTTAGAGGTCCTGGTTCTGAAAGACCGTCAAGACTTACAGACTCTGGTTCTAAAAGACTGTCAGTACTTAGAGGTCCTGGTGCAGAAAGATCGTTAGTACTTACAGGTTCAGGCTCTTAAAGACCATGAGTACTTACAGGTCCTGGTTCTGAAAGACCATCAGTACTTACAGGCTGAAGGACTTTCCTCCTCGGACTCATCTGGGTCCACGAGCCGGTCTCTCCGGAGCTCTGATCTGCCTCTGAACAGCCGGACCAGCTGGCCCAGACGCTCCTGGACTGGGATGCCGCCGCTGGCCGCAGACAGAGGCCTCCTGCAGGACAGCAGACAGTCATTCCCCATGCTCTGGTGATCCCCCTCTCGTCCCCCCTGCTCTGGTGATCCCCCTCTCATTCCCCCTGCTCTGATGTTTCCTCCACCCATTCCCCCTGCTCTGATGATCAGCCTCTCATTCCCCCTGCTCTGGCGTTGCCCCCTCTCATTCCCCCTGCTCTGA
>NC_048407.1:34107564-34111252 GCF_013103735.1 Etheostoma cragini
GTGTGTGTGTGTGTGTGTGTGTCTTTGTGTGTGTGTGTGTGTGTGTGTCTTTGTGTGTGTGTGTGTGTGTGTGTGTTCAGTTTCTCTCACTCGCTGTCTGCAGTCAGCAGGTCTTCCTGACTGGACTTCAGAGTAACATCGGCTTCTTCCTCTGCAGCTCTGAGGGGACACAGGAAGACACGAGGACATCAACAGAGAGACAAACGTGGGACGCAACCATTTATTTAATTGTTGATTTGTTCGATGAGTTCATTTCCTGAAAAAAATCACAACTCTTTGATAATCAATCAATGGTTAAAGTCATTTTTGATGCAGAAGTATTCTCTTATATAAAAATGAAATGAACATATTTGGGTTTGTTAGCAGTTATTTAAGCATTTTAGCATGTTAGCATGAGTTAGCACACAAGCAATATTATCAGCATTTTAGCATGAGTTAGCATGTAGGCAATATTTTTAGCATGAGTTAGAATGAATTAGCACAAGCAATCAAATTAACATGTTTGCAAGTGTTAGCATGCCAGCAAGAAATAGCATGTAATCCATATTATTAGCATGAGTTAGCACGTAAGCAAATTTTATCATCATGATAGCATGAATTAGCATGTCATTAATATTATTAGCATGAGTTATCATGTATGCAATATTATTAGCATGTTAGCATGAGTGGTGTTAGCATTTTAGCAGGATTTAGCATGTAATCAATACTATTAACATGAGTTAGCATGTAAGCAATATTATTAGCAAGTTAGCATGAGTGGTGTTAGCATGAGTGCAACCTTAGAAAAATCATCCAATCAAAACCTATTTTTCCCAATTTTCATTTCCAAAGTAATAACCAAAAATCAATCTACCTTACCTGAGCGTTGGCGTTACCTGAGTGTTAACGTTACCTGAGCGTTGACGTTACCTGAGTGTTGGCGTTACCTGAGCGTTGACGTTACCTGAGCGTTAACGTTACCTGAGTGTTAACGTTACCTGAGTGTTGGCGTTACCTGAGCGTTGACGTTACCTGAGCGTTGACGTTACCTGAGTGTTGACGTTACCTGAGTGTTGACGTTACCTGAGCGTTGACGTTACCTGAGTGTTGGCGTTACCTGAGCGTTAACGGTACCTGAGCGTTAACGTTACCTGAGTGTTGACAGCCCACTCGCAGGGCCGCACTCCGGTTCCGTGCTGGTGATAATTTGGGGAATGTTCACGCCTTTTGGTTGCTGCTCCACGTCCTGATCCACATCCTCCACCTTCAGCACCGGAGCTTCACCCAAACCTGGCCCACCCCTCCCTGAGGGACAGAGCAGATCTGTTGGACAGCAGGAAGACATCGTCCTTCACCTGAGACATAAAGGCCGCCGACAGACACGCTAGCTAAGCCTAGCACGGAACACACATCCACTTCCTGTCAAATCAGAGCTGGAAAGAGTATAAAAATGTTCTACTTAAGTAAAAGTACTATTACTCTAGGGTGACCAGACGTCCCCGGTTTCCGGGGACAGTCCCCGATTTTGGCGACCTGTCCCCGGCTGGATCTGTCCCCGGAAATGTCCCCGGTTTTCACTGTGACTGACAGACCCGTTATTGCAATGAAAGAAAGAAAACACTGACCAAACGTAGCCGATGGTCGGACACCCAACAACGGCAGGCTGAAGGCAGCCAGAGCCAGCGCTGCTCAGAGAGGTTTTAGAAGCCGTGTGTTACGATGCTAAAATCACTGATTATTTACATGCAGTCTGGTGGGTGTAGCGAGCGCAATTTCGCGGACTTTTAAGTTTTAAAAAGGATCTTAATCTTTAACAGAAAGGTCGACTTCCTTAGAAATCCTTTCCATAATGTTGTCAGACACTTAGAATATTAATCTGACTCTCTTAGCAGCTAAACAAGCTCGTTATGAACGTAAATACAAGCTGGAAAATTATCCCATTAACTTCCATTGCTGCTTGTTTCTGCCGACTGGAGCGATCTCGTTTAATACTGGATCAATGTCAAAGGAAAATATGTCCTCAATAGTTTTCATTGTATCTGATTCTCAAGGAGCTGCTGCAGAAACAAGCCTTGAGCAATAAAGCAAAAGCTGTCAGTAGTTCAGTACATTACAACATTATGAAATAATGAGACTTTCTATGTTGAAATATTAAGACCTTCAGTCTTGAAATTTTAGGACTATTAGGACTTTCTATTTTGAAATATTAGGACTTTTTATCTTGAAATATTAGTATTTTTTATCTTGAAATATTAGGACTTTCTATCTTGAAACATTCCCCTCTGAGGTGTAGTGGAGTGGAGTAGGAAGTAGCAGCAGGGGGGGTCTAGGATCAGACCTTGGGGGGGCTCAGCCCCTAATGAGAACACCTCTAGGTCTAGTGTCCCCGTTTTAAGTTTTACAAAAGTAAAAACATTACTTATTTTGGAGGTTAATACGCTTCTGAGCTGAAAATGTCCCCAGATTTTGTCTGAGAAATCTGGTCACCTTAGGTTACTCTGATTAACATTTAGTGGATTTAATGGTTAGAAATCTACTCAAGTAAAAGTTAAAAGCAGCCAAAATGTACTCAGAGTAAAAGTCAGTTACTTTTTAACGGGGGGGGGGGGCAGTTTGTGGTTGTTTCTGTTTCCTGTTTTATTTTGATAGTCTAGTTTTCTGTTTTTTCACTTTGCAACGAGTAGTTAGCATATAAGATGCTAACGAGAGACTTCTGTAGCTAATGTCAACACAGTGAAAATTGTCCTACTTAACAGTACAAGTGGACATAATTAACAAAGTTGGTTCACCGCTAGCTTAGCTACAAGTTAGCATCAAACATAACAAAGGCTATCAGTTGAATGGTGTTTTGAGCTAACGTTAGCAACCAATCATAGATAGCTACAACGTTTTTTGAAATTACTGCTAGCTTAGCTACAAGTTAGCATCAAACACAACAAAGGCTGTCAGTTGAACGGTGTTTTGAGCTAACGTTAGCAGACAACCAAAGATAGCTATAACGTTTTTGAAATTACTGCTAGCTTAGCTACAAGTTAGCATCAAACACAACAAAGGCTATCAGTTGAACGGTGTTTTGAGCTAACGTTAGCAACCAAACAACGTTTCTTAAATGATTTCCATCTTCTGTTATTGTTTGTATTGATAAAGTTTATTATTTCATGGATGTCATTAATGTCAGTATGACAGTTATGTCGTAAACCGTTTAAATCTGAGCACTCGACTCAGATCAGGTAGTGAGGTAGCGTTGGTAGAGAGCATGAGGAAAACAGAGACAGCAGGACGTAGTCCGATGGAC
This sequence comes from Etheostoma cragini, assembly GCF_013103735.1. Taxonomy (NCBI): domain Eukaryota; kingdom Metazoa; phylum Chordata; class Actinopteri; order Perciformes; family Percidae; genus Etheostoma; species Etheostoma cragini. The sequence goes on from NC_048407.1 coordinate 34,110,839, forward strand.
GTCCTCAGTAACGACTTGTCTCTGTCATTAGGTAACTGTGAATGTTTTCTGATCTTTTGGACTCTCACGTCAACTTCTTTTATTTTGGTGAAAATGTTTTGTTTTAGCTTTCTTTGACTCCATTGGTTTTTCTATCACTATTTGCCGTATCGGCCATAATTGGGGTTAACAATAAATAACTTAACTTATTATTTAGAACAATAAACAACGTCATCTCGCACTCACGTCTACCCACAAAACACAGACTATAAACACTACTTTACAAAGTAACATTGCACGAAAGCATTGCTCCATCACATTAAAGTGAACATCCACTTCCTGTAAGATCACCTGTAGCGTGGTTAGCTGGCAGCTCGTGGCGAAGCAGGGCAGAGCCGCAGTGCATGATGGGAGTGATGGGGGGGGGGGGGGGGG